>NC_084570.2:12635000-12795000 GCF_033978685.3 Nerophis lumbriciformis | reverse complement strand
AACCAAACAAGGTCATCTCCTACTACACACACCGACTTTAGAAGAAAATGACTTTTTCTCCCAAAAGCAAGTTGCCCATTTTGGTTGTCTCATGGTAGAACCTGCTGTTGTTCCGGAAACATGACGCCTTGACAGGAAACCGTATGAAAAGTGCAATCCTTAAGTGTTACATTGAATAAAACATAGTGTGGATCCTGAAGGTCCTTAATGAACAACACAATCATTTATAAATGATTTAGTTCTTATTTATTCATATATACTTTTTGATATAATCATATAGTCTATGTGATATTGAGTCTATTATTGAGTGACAGCACTATAAGGGGCTGTTTGCTAGTGAAAAGGTCATTGTTACAATCTCCGTGAAGAATAAGAAATGTTACTATCTTTACAATCTAACATGTGTACAGTGCTCTAGCAAAAAAAACAACAACAACAAAAAAACAACGACAGAAAAAAGTCAACTAAACAATGTCTTTTACAAAAATACCAAACTTTAGTAACTGCAACGTTTGGTTGCCACGGCAACAACTTATATTGTTATGAAATACTAGCATACTAGAGTGTAAAGTACATCTTTTTGAGTTTTCTTTCCCCCCCTCACTCTCCCTCTCTCGCTAAAATGTCATCTATACAACACATTATGACTCCAACAATACAGTCAACTCACTTTTCCTTGTTATGTTTTCTTACCAGAAGGCCATAAAGGTCCAGTAGCTTATAGGCCCCGAAAGCAGCTTGTCACATGACCTCCAACCATGCACAATAAATTACATTCATTTCGGAGCAATTAACTAGAACAAGAGTAACACCATAAATTACAACAAAATAGAACTTTACACTCCCCTGCCACAAATATGACAAACACTCTCAATGTATGAGGACAATCAAATAGAGTAAAACCTATCAGGTCTGATTGTGGATTGTCGATGGTAAGCATCAAGCACCATGAAATGACATTGTTTTGGGCAAAAAATAATATTTTAAACATTGCGAAACAAAAAAATGAAATAGAAAAATTGTTTACAAAACCGAAAAGAAAAACAAAAACATGATCTCGACTTGCTTGAAGTGCTAATGGAGGGGGGATTCACACGTACGTTCAAAGAAAACACAACACAAACTTTCAACTCTGGAACCAGACTGTGAAAAGAAAGTTACGTAAGTTAAACGCTTTTACAATACATGTTGTTGTTTTTTTTAAACTCCTATTCCTCATGTAAACTACCAGTAAGAAATAATGGTATGCCGTGAAAGTCCACAGACATTCTACAAAGCTAGTTCCAGAAAGACACTTGTGATGTCGATGGACAGTTGGGGAATAAAACCTACATATATATATATATATATATATATATATATATATATATATATATATATATATATGTTTGTATACATAATTGCCCTTTCCGCCAAACATGACGTCAGTGGTTGGCGGCCAGCGTGTCTGCGGGATGTGGTTGGTTGGTGAGCGTGTTTAGGCACTTCTACAAGTTTCTAGGATGAAACAGGATTGCCGGAGATGGCGGGGTCGCACGAAGGTATAGTAGCCCTCCAAGTCCACGTTCAAGTCTTCGGCGTTGTCCGATGCACCAAAAGTTTTTGTTTAGCACTTAAAAACCCCTTCGTCCCCACCAAACACCGTCTCACCAGTCGCCGGCGTCAATCCCTTAGGGTGCCGGCGTCATCGTCGCCGACTCAACCACTCGTTTCTGTGTCTGCCGGCAGACAGTTTTTAAAGACACACACACACACACACACACACACACATGGCTTGGTATCTCTCCCGACAAGCTTGGTTAAGCCCTTGGCACGGACCCCGGCCTTGGGGCTTCTCTGAAGTCAGTGTTTGCTGCTCCTCCGCAAGTCAACGCTGCGTTGTTATTGGTGTGTTAGCTAAGCGGCTTTGGGAAACGCCAAGAACATTCTTCTCCCGGTGGCCACTTTGGCAAAATGCTTCCGGATCAGATCGGAGGTCTCGCGCCGAGGAGAGCCCCGCAAAGCCCGCAAGACAACCCCCCCCCCCCCAAAAAACAAGCACTGGAGGCCATCAAGAGAGCAGAGCCCAACTCGCAGGTTTTCTCTGACTTCCGCTTGAGTAGAATGCACTGTTTGTGTCTGCAGTGCAAATCAAACATCCATTTGTTGCTAACGGAGGACCACAAAATAAATAGAATGGGTTACAATGACCACTGTGGTATCTGTGTTGTGTGTGCGACTACACAAGATCTTCTTAGAAATACGTACGCTATATATGGTGGGTTTGTGTGTATGTGTGTGTGAGGCCGACACTGCAGGAAGTGCAGTTCAGTGTTACACTCTGAGCATGCAGGTTGCCTCTGCGGGAGAGGTAAGGTAGTATTTACACGGGAGCAGTTGTGGGTTTCCCAGTGCGGCTCCTTCCCACATCGCTCCCTCCGTGGCGTTTACTTCAGGATGATCTGCAGGAGACACACAGAGAGGTTTTAGGGAGCGAAACCAACAAGTGTACGAGTGCATCCTCCATATAATCCCCACTGATAATACTGTATGGATTGTTTTTTTTGTGGCAGAACACTTGAAGTCACCACAGATGCAATGGCTGACAGGGAAGGTGTTAGGGAGTTCTCACACTCATTTATGCTGAGTATTACTGCAAGTTCTATGACTTTGTAGAGTATTTCCAGTCTTATGATTATTAATTTTGTGCAAGGCTGCTGCGGTCATTCATTTTCACATCAACTGACGCGCCTTCAAGGCGCACTGAAATATAGATGTGGGTTGGATTTTTTGGGATAATTTTGAGCAGGTGTGTCCAAACTTTTTGACTGATGCGGCATATGACTTACATATTTATATACATATATGATCTGCTTCTTCCTACTCCTTAAACTCTGCTTCTTCTGACTCCTTTTTGGACGTGCTGTAATGAAACAACTGGAAATATGTGATGCATTCCATTGTATCGTATGCATGCTCGAGGTAAACTGATACTGAACTGAAATATATAAATATATATATATATTAGAGATGTCCGATAATATCAGCCTGCAGTAAAATGTAATATCGGAAATGATCGGTATTGTTTTTTTTATTATTGTTTTTTTTTTTTTTTTTTAAATTTAAATGAACATAAAAAACACAAGATACACTTAGTGCACCAACCCAAAAAAACTCCCTCCCCCATTTACACTCATTCACACAAAAGGGTTGTTTCTTTATGTTATTAATATTCTGGTTCCTACATTATATATCAATATATATCAATACAGTCTGCAAGGGATACAGTCCGTAAGCACACATGATTGTGCGTGCTGCTGGTCCACTAATAGTACTACCGTAACCTTTAACAGTTAATTTTACTAATTTTCATTAATTACTAGTTTCTATGTAACTGTTTTTATATTGTTTCACTTTCTTTTTTATTCAAGAAAATGTTTTTAATTTATTTATCTCATTTTATTTTATTAATTAAAAAAAAAAGTACCTTATCTTCACCATACCTGGTTGTCCAAATTAGGCATAATAATGTGTTAATTCCACGACTGCATATATCGGTTGATATCGGTATCGGTTGATATCGGTATCGGTAATTAAAGAGTTGGACAATATCGGAATATCGGATATTGGCAAAAAGCCATTATCAGACATCCCTAATATATATATATATATATATATATATATATATATATATATATATATATATATATATATACACACATACATACATATGTTACGTTAGGAAAAAATACAGAGGCTATTTCATCCCTACAAGTCAGTTTCGCAGGTTTCTCTGCTCTTCAGAGGAGGCTTTCTGTATTTTTTCCTGACCTAACGTATACCGCTCTACCCCGGTATTGTGCACTGTATAACGGATAAACCACAGAAACCTCGACTACATATATACATATATGTGTATATATAAGTATATATATATATATATATATATATATATATATATATATATATATATATATATATATATATATATATATATATATATATATATATATGCTGGCCTAACATAACCAGAAATCATGATCATAATTAAAGATAAAAGTAATTTTTTATTTACTTTCCCTAAATATCTAAAAGTATTCATCAATCCATCCATGCATTTTCTACCGCTTGTCCTTTTCGGAGTAGCAGGGGGTGCTGGAGCCTATCTCAGCTGCGTTTGGGCGGAAGGTGGTGTACACCCTGGACAAGTCACCACCTCATCGCAGGGCCAACACAGACAGACAACATTCACACTCACATTCACACACTAGGGCCAATTTAGTGTTGCCAATCAACCTATCCCCAGGTGCATGTTTTTGGAGGTGGGAGGAAGCCAGAGTACCCGAAGGGAACCCACGCAGTCACGGGGGAGAAAATGCAAACTCCACACAGAAAGATCCCGAGCCCAGGATCGAACCCAAGACCTTCGTATTGTGAGGTACATTCACTAACCCCTGTGCAAGTATTCATATTCTCTTCATGTCATATCATGCTCCTTCCAGTGCTGTTGTTTTTAGGTTAGAGTTTTTATCCAATCAGAATTCAGCTAGCCTATGTTGCCATGCTGTACTAAATCGGTCCGGGCCCTTCAGAATGAACAATGCGGGTGTCTGTGCACTGTAAGTGAACAGGCATATACAGTTGATAGATAATTGCGATAGCCAATCAGATCACGAGTTGTTGTCAGTAAGGCCTTCTAGCTGGCCTCACGTTGAACGTGACATTTACGCGTCCTGTGATTGAATACTCACTGGTTTGAGCCGCGGCGGTGCTATGCAATGATGATCATAAATTAATCAAAGTTAATTTTATTTTTTATTTACTTTCCATAGACATATAAAAGTATTCATCATATTCTCTTCATGTAAGGCTTCAGTGTTGCTTGTTTTTACATTAGAGCTTTTATCCAATCAGAAGTCAGCTGGCTTGTTGCCAGAGCTTTATGAATTCAGCCGTAACCTTCTGAATCAACATAGTGTACACGAACAGAACACATACAGTTGATAGACAGTTGCGATAGCCAATCAGATCACAAGTTGTTGACAGTAGCCTGATGTTAACTAGACTGTGATAAGATACTCACTTGTCACTCCAAAGTGAGTATCCAACCACAAATTGCACCGTGGCCATACCGGGCTAGCAGAGAAATCACCAATACTCACTTTTTTAACCCACAAAGAAGGAGAAAAAAACGTTGATTCGATGGCAGATATACTATATATTTGCAAGGCCATTTTTAATAAGGATATTTATAAAGAGAAACTACATCTAATGAGACGACAACGGCCAACCTGCTCAGTGGCCTTGTGGTTAGAGTGTCCGCCCTGAAAGCGGTGGGTCGTGAGTTCAAACCCCGACCGAGTCATACCAAAGACTATAAAAATGGCACCCATTACCTCCCTGCTTGGCACTCAGCATCAAGGGTTGGAATTGGGGGTTAAATCACCAAATCGATTCCAGGGCGCGGCCACTGCTCTCTGCTCTCCTCACCTCCCATGGGGTGGAACAAGGGGATGGGTCAAATGCAGAGGATAATTTCACCACACCTAGTGTGGGTATGACAATCATTGGTACTTTAACTTTTTTTTTTTTTTTAAACCCCGGAAGCTAGCTCAGCTGTCCCGGCGATGAAATGGTATAGTAGCCCTCCAAGTCCACGCCACTTCCACTCTAATCAACCGACTACGAGCGGTACCACTGGCTTATACGGCGTTGAATGGGTGCTACAAATTGTGAGTCCAAATATTTTATTTCTTAATTTTTTTACGTTTATGTTTTTTTTTACAATTTTAATTTTGACAGTACCACGCAAAATTTATTTTAAATGCTGATGCGGGTTTATTGATTTTTAAATGTGCCAGAAAATAGCTCGTTTTGTACACTGTTGAGGTGATTCAATGCAGTTGTACACTGTTGAGGTGTTTCAATGCAAAGTAGTGCGTAAATGTGTTTCTGTATAGTATTTCTCATGTGGTGACATAAATTATGGTATTTTGAGAGGTAATCATTGAAGTCGGACATCACTGAAGGCCTAGGTGGGAAACGCATGGTCCACCACTGATATATATATACTGTATGTGTGTGTGCGTGCGTTTACATATTATAATAATATGAGGGATACAAACGTAATAATTATTATAATTGATTATTAAGAGTATGTGAACTTTCAACTCCGACCTTGTTTACTTCTGTGACTACCTCTTTAAAGATATGTAATCGATAAGAAATAACAAGAAGCTAAAAGTCGAACATGGATAAGTGTTTTGCATTTTTTCCCATCATGCCTTGCAATGGATTTAAATGGGTGTAATTTTTAATTTGTTATGGTGATAAGACGTTTTTAAAAAAATAATATCCACAAAGTTCAGTGAGCAGGTTGTGTTATGTGTGACCATGTATGTTGACTTTTAGTGGTGGTTGAATTTTTTTTTTCTGGAAAGATTGTTTGGATTAGGTCATATAAGTACAAGCTTTCAAGGGAAGTGAATCCCTTTGTTACTGACCTGAGTTTGTCCACAAGATGGCAACAAATTGCCACACACAGACCCCTGGATATTTATGTTTAATGATTCATTTATTATTGTAATCAGCCTGACCTACGCCTTGATAGTAATCTTTGTGATTAAAGTTTGTTAGTTGCTAAGATACATTTTTTCAACCAGTTGTCACATTTTCAAAACTCTAATTTACAATTAGTACAACATCAGCCTTTTGTGGCAATACCATTCACACTTTTCCACAATGCTTACATTTTCTTAACAGATAAGCTATATCTCTCAACAAAATTAGGGATTGTTTTTGTACATTTTAACACATTAATGTTAATCAATTTTGCCAATTGAGTTTTGTAGGTGTAAGTCTGCGTTGACTTGAGTAAAAGTATCTGAAGTATGGGTAAGAAAAAAACCTAACACATGCATTCTTAACATTTGACAAAGTTTATCCTGTTAATATGAATGTAGGTTAGATATAGTTATTGGATAGGATTACAGTCAAGAGTAAAATGATAAATTCAGTGTTAATATTTCAGTGGGCCCAGGACCTCTCTTTCATGGAAAAGTTGGGACCCGAGGTCAAAAAGTATAAGGACCCCTAATTTAGTACGTTTACACAATCCAAATGTATGCTTTAGATGTTAAGTGGGTCCAAGCACGGTACGATTGGCTAAGTGTGAGTACTTTCTGAATTTCTTTTGAATTGAACTACAGTTGTACCTCGACTTACGAGCACATTGTGTTCCATGACTGACTGAAAACACTCCTACTGTATATCGTAGGCTGCTAACAGGTAGGACAGGTTTTTAATGGTTTGTTTCTCTGACGCTCCTCCTTCTTTGCACTAACTTTCTTAACTGCAGTGGTTGGGGGGCAGGATTGTGTCGATCTCTGAGGGCTGCTCAAACAGGCACGGCAACTGTCAAATCAAAAAAGTATGTTTGTTTCTTGTGTGGGTGAAGCTGGCACAACAGTGTGTCACACTATATTAACTCTTTATTCCTCAAACAGCACAAACTTATGACAAATATTACTTCAACCGGCTGTAGAAAAATGCTCGTAACTAAAATAATGGCCGCAATTTAAAGCACAACAAAAAGCCCTCAACTTACGAGGTACGACTGTATATCTGATCATTCTTCATACTAATTGAGCTTTCTCATAAAGGTGATGAACACGTATCAATACTGTTTTTCCTGGAAACTCACATAGTTTGTCTTGCTTTACTGGCGCTTTCCTGAAACAAAAAAACAAGCTTTTGATCCGCTCGGCCACACTGTTAACATCGGGGTAACATCCTGTACACTGCAAAAACTGAAATCTAAGTAAGATTAAATATCTCAAATAAGGGTGATATTTGCTTATTTTCTGTCTGATAAGATCATTCTTCTCACTAAGCAGATTTTATGTTAGAGTGTTTTACTTGTTTTAAGTGTTTTGGTCTTAAATTATCTCAGTAAGATATTACAGCTTGTTGCTGAGATTTTATGACCTATATTGAGTAAAACATGCTTGAAACTAGAATATCAACTGTTGCAAAGCTGTGTCATCAACACTAACAAGTATAAAACTGCCTTTTCAGAGTACAAATGTCTTATTTCAAGCATGAAATAAAAAATCGTGACTTTGACACAATTGTGTCTCATAACTAAAACAGATGACAGCCAAATGGACTTTGCTGTTTTATTTTCAATGAAACAATAGAAAACACGTACTCATATATTAGTACAGTTGGCACAGTACAGTAAACTGACAGTTAATATTTAACATGTGACATTTCAAACAATTTTGAACATAAATAGTTCATGCACAAATATATATACTGTATATATATACTGTATATATATATATACATATATATATATATATTCCTTGCGCACTATAATGACTGAAAGAGCACGCACTTGGCGCGATGATGTCATGTTATTGTCTAAAAATGCATTTTTAGACAATATGATTTGCCTGAGCGGCTAGGAGACCCCGAGGGTAACAAGCGGTTGCCTTGTTGCCTTTCCATTAAGAAAAATAAACTAGCTTTTAGTATAAGTTTGCTGGTTTCAAGAAATGTAATGCCGAGCGCATATCATTATGTCAAGATAATGGCACTAGCATTTACTTAATTTAAGAACATTTTTCAACATATTATAATAAATAATAAACATATTGAGAAAAAAGGTCTCACATTTGTTTTTTCTATCAAGAAAAGTGCACTTGTTATTAGTGAAAATATACTTATTTTAAGGTATTTTGGGGTTCATTGAGGTTAGCTAATTTTACTTGTTTTGGAAAGTCTTCACAAGACAAATTTTCTTGTTCTATAGGCAGATAATTTTGCTTAGTTCAAGTAAAATACCCCTAATTTTTGTATTTTTTTTTCTTGTTTTTGAACACTGACTTTTTGCAGTGTAGACCTGTACTTCTCAATTATTTTCTGTTATGACCCCCCTAGGGGACAGAAATAATTCAATAACCCCCCTGAATTTAATTACTATTGAGATCTTGACAATATTTATTTAGTGATATATACACAACCCACTGTGTGAGTTACATTCTTCACAAACGCCACTGACGACAACTTTTTTAGTTAAATCCAAACCACTCTTTTCCAACTCCCCGCGTCCTATTGGCTCTGTACACATGTGTTGCATGTGTACAGTTACTTACTACTTCTACTGGGTAGGAGCATGTCAATTAGATTGAGCACTGCTGCCACCTAGCTGCAGGCTTGTGTGTCGCCGTGTAGACAAAAATAATGAACATCTCTCCTGCTGTTGAAAAAACACTGCTGTAGCGTGTAATGTCAGGCCTTCAAAGTAAAAGCATATGAGTAAAATACAACGGTAGAATCAACAGCAGGCAGTTGATTCTTTTCACCAGCTGGATTGCTTTTTTTGGGGAGAATTGGTACAATAGCCAGTCTTGTAGTGCGCTATATGAAGTGTTGTTTGTATTGACTCGGTATGACGGCTAAATATTGTACCTGCTGTGATGTTTAAAATTCAGTCCATGTGGTCGTCTTTTGTCTGCTACACACATTATTTTGTTTCACTCAAAAACAAAAAACAAAAAACCAAACCATGGTTAAAGCTGTTTTCTTTACGGCCACAACACCTGACAGCACCTGTTGTGGCTCCTTTTTATACCTGAGCCTGCAGCGAACTCTGAAGTTCCCTCTAAGGCAGTGGTTCTTAACCTTGTTGGAGGTACCGAACCCCACCAGTTTCATATGCGCATTCACCAAACCCTTCTTTAGTGAAAAAAAAATATATATATATTTTTAAAATTCAAGAAAAAGTTGTATGTTTTTCTACTGGTTCACAAAATGAACTGTGCATAAACATCACCTTGTTCAAAGAACAAAACCAACACAGTGCATGAACTCACAACAAATTACACACCTTACACACATTACCATGAATTGATTAACGTGGACCCCGACTTAAACAAGTTGAAAAACGTATTCGGGTGTTACCATTTAGTGGTAAATTTGACGGAATATGTACTGTACTGTGTAAACTGTACTGTGTATTCTCTTCCTTTGCAATCTGCTAGTAAAGGTTTCAATCAATCAATCAAATAACCTGCAAATCAGATGGAAAATTAGAGGGAACATTGTTTGGGGGCATCCATAATACGCTGATAGGGAGAAGTTTTTATTTACACGATAAATCGGATGTCTTTTTACCTCCGTGGCAGAGGCTCCGCCGAACCCCTGAGGCCGACTCACCGAACCCCTAGGGTTCGATCAAACCCAGGTTAAGAACCACTGCTCTAAGGTTATGACAAGTACATTTTGGCTCCTTTAAGGGGGGTGTTTCTTTCCTCCCCATTTCCCTGGGGTATTTCTCCTTTTTTCAAACGCAAATGTTGATAGGCTAGAAAATAACAGTTTTCACCTTTATTTCTAATGTAACACCAGATCCTGGCATACGGGGGTGCTGTAGCTCAATTTGTTTAGAGTCATGGGGCAGCACAGTGACACAATGATTAGACTTGCACTTTTTGGGTTCAAGTCTCGGGCCGGGTCTTTCTGTTTTAAATTGATATGTTTTTCCTGGCTTGTGTGATTTCTCTGGATTAATTTGACAGCCCAAAACATGCTGAGATATGGAGAAAGGGTAGGATGATTAAATAAGCTAATCAGACATGTGTCCATGATAATGACCATGTACTGTACCTCATCCATCTATCTGTGAATGTGCGTCTGAATGGTTGTCATCATATCGACAGCGGCGCTATCCTGTCAAACCATGATACATTTGCGCCATCTAACGAGATCTATTACAATTTCTGATGTTTTGACTGACTAAATTGATTGAACAATATATTTGTTATCATAGTGTACAATTGAGCTGTTTTTAAACGTGGTTAGATGATTACAATTCATTTAAAGGGAATCTGATTGGGGTTTGACAGCTGTACCTAATGTTGTGACCGGTGGTTGCGTGCATTAGCTAAAAATATTTGTTAATTCAATGTTGTCAGGGAAACTGTATCCCTGGCTGGTCGTCAGAGGGACAGACGGAGGCAGACAGCAGAGGGCTTACGTCACTGCTTCTGCTTGTCCCACATGCATCTTTAAAGAGTGGCGCCGCTTCCTGCTGTTGCTTCTGCATGCTAATAACAGGAAGTGCGCGCGGCCGGCCGGCGTGTGACAGGCAATGACGAACACGGTCAAATAGTCAGCTTTAATAAATGTAGACAGTTTCAAAAAAAAAAAAAATCATATTAGCTTTTTTTACTGGAATATTAAGTATATACTATAAAAAGGTGTTTTTAAAACTTTGATTTTGCAAACAAGACTCATTGGACCTTAATAAAAATTTTGAGGTGAGTCTCTCCATTGTTATTTTATTCTAGAAATAGTCAATCTATATTTATTCTAGAAACGTGCTAGAAAAGTGCTATATATATCTAAATCTAATCCATCCATGCATCCATTTTCTACCGCTTGTCCCTTTTGGGGTCGCGGGGGGTGCTGGAGCCTATCTCAGCTGCATTTGGGCGGAAGGCGGTGTACACCCTGGACAAGTCGCCACCTCATCACAGGGCCAACACAGATAGACAGACAACATTCACACTCACATTCACACACTAAGGCCAATTTTTTTAGTGTTGCCAATCAACCTATCCCCAGGTGCATGTCTTTGGAGGTGGGAGGAAGCCGGAGTACCCGGAGGGAACCCACGCAGTCACGGGGAGTACATGCAAACTCCACACAGAAAGAGCCCGAGCCCAGGATTGAACTCAGGACTACTCAGGACCTTCGTATTGTGAGGCACATGCACTAACCCCTGTTCCACCATGCTGCTTGGAACTGATCCATATAATAATAATAATAACAATGATAATAAAAATAATAATAATAATAATTAGCTTTATTGTCTCTGAGGAGAAATTTGTCTTGGACATCAAGACACTGTGTTTTACATACATATGCGTACATCCAGTGGACAGATTTAAGTAAATCTAATCCATTACTATTATTATGAAAATTCTATTTATTGTCTCGTTATACTCTATCAAAAACCATAGGTGCCAAACTCGTTTTCATGCAGGTCCACATTATGTATAAAAGTATAATTGCCTTGTGATATTATCACACAATCGCCTGTGCATTTCATTAATTAATATTTGTTTGCTATCAAACTGATCGATAACTTGCTTTCAAATCATAAGACAAGGTGACAAGCAGATATTTAGGTATTATTGATAACAAACAAATGCTCGGAAAATCTTGTTGCATGATCAGAAAATTATTTAAAAGACATGGAATTGCAAGCAGTACATTTTTTCTGTCAAAATTAAAAGAATAAATACATTTCGCAAGAAATATGTTTTTGTTGACGCACTTTATTTTCAGGCTTTCGCAGACCACAAAAATCGATGTGCCTCAAGGCTAGAGTTTGACACCTATGCTATAAACCCAAGGTTACTAACCTTTTTGACCTCAGGGCCAAACTTTTCCACTACAGAGGGGCCCCGGGTTCACTCAAAGACATTAACACTGAATTAGTAATCCAACTCTTTATTTTAATTGTATTTAATAATTATATTTAACCTACTTACAGTTTACAACCTTGTCATATAATATGAAACCATGTGTTGATCACAAATAGGAGACATTAGTACTAAAATTAGTACCGGTACTATGTTATGTTATGTTATATTGTGCTAAAATAAATTACATTATTAACAAACAGGTTTTCTTAACTACAATGTCTATAAAATTAAAGTGCAAATGAAAAAACAGCTTCACCACTTCAGTCATAATTTTTGCTCTTCTCTGTCACATTATCTACAGACTTCTTTTGTTTGTTTGCTATTGTTATTAATGGCACAAGTGGTGGAAAAGTTTATTACAACAAATACGGACCACAGCTGCAAAACAAATATTTTTTGGCGGCCCTCTACGTGGTGTTTGCATCCCAAAATGGGATGGTTAAGAAGCACTCCTATAGACTACATCATTCCCACATGCAGCAATATAATATGTATCCCGCTAGAGCAAATACATACATTAGATTTGACTTTTTGATTGCCTTTTTTCAGCTAATCATGCTACTATCAGCTGATTGGTCTTCAGACTGTCCCACTCACCCCTTCGGTAGAACCATAAGATTGTTTCCGATTGACAGACAGGTGAAACTCAAAAATAGAATATAGAATATCGTGCAAAAGTTCAACTTCAAATGTGAAACTAATATGTGATATAAACTCATTACATGCAAAGTGAGATATGTCAAGCTCTTATCAGAATCAGAATCAGAATCAGCTTTATTGTCATTACGCAAGGTAACGAGATTGAGGCCATTCCATACAGTGCGATGTGTGCATGCTAGAAAAACAATGTGCAAATATATAAAAATATAAAAAATGTAGAAGTGCAATGAATATGGTGTGAAATGAATATATACATGAAAAAAAACAAAACAAAAACAGGGTGGTTGGTGGAATGGGTTATTGCACCGAAGAGAAGGCAGTTATGAGGGACAATGGGGCAGTCCGTTCAGGATGGTTATGGCCCTGGGGAAGAACCATGATGATCATTGCTTAAAGTTTTTAAAAACCCTAAATTCCAAATCTCAGAAAATTTGAATATTGTAAAATGGTTCAATACTGTAGGCTCTAAGTGTCACATACTCATCAGCTAATTAATGCAAAACAGCTGTGAAGGGTTCTTGAGCCTTTAAATGGTCTCTCATTCTGGTCCAGTGGAATTTCCATTCATGGGGAGGACTGCTGACCTGACAGTTGTACAGAAAACATCATTGACAGCCTCCACAAGAAGGGAAAGCCTCAAAAGGTATTTGAAAAAGAAGTTGGATGTTCTCAAAGTGCATTAGTAGAAAGTTAGCTGGAAGAAAAAATGTTTGGAAGACAAAAGTGCTGAAGCCACAAGGGATGACCGGAGTCTGGAGAGGATTGTCAGGAAAAGGCCATTCAAAAATGTTAAAGAACTTCACAAGAAGTGGAGCGAGGCTGGAGTTAGTACATCAACAGCCAGCCCACACAGACGGACCCTGGAAATGGGCTTCAAATGTCGTATTCCTCTAATCAAGCCGCTCCTGAGCAACAAACAACGCCAGAAGCCAAGCCTGACTTCTAAAAAAAACAAAAACGGTGGCCTAAAATCTTCTTTTCCGATGAGAGCAAATTTTGCACCCCATTTGGAAATAAAGGTCCCAGAGTCTGGAGGAGGAATGAAGAAACATGCAATCCAAGATGCTTGAAGTCCATGTGAAGTTTCCTCCTTTTTGGTTTGGGGAGCCATGTCATCTGCTGGTGTTGGTCCACTGCGCTTTTTTAAGTCCAGAGTCAACGCAGCTATTTATCAGAAGATTTTAAAATGCTTTATGGATCCTCCAGCAAACAAGCTTTGTGGAGATGCTGGCTTCATTTTCCAACATGACATGGCATCTGCCCACACTGACTAAAGTACCAAAACCTGGTTCAATGACCATCGGATAACTGTGCTTGATGGGCCAGCATACTCGCCTGACCTGAACCCCATAGAGAATTTATGGGACATTCCAAAGAGAAAGATGAAAGACATGACACCGAACAAAGCAGCAGAGCTGAAGTATTGAAGCATCCTAGTCTTCCGTGACACCCAAGCAGTGCCACAGGCTGATGGCATCCATGCTACGCCGCATTGAGGCAGTAATTCATGCAAAATAGGCCCAAACTAAGTACTACCGGTAAGTCCTTATACAAGATTAAACTTTACAGAGGGCCAATATTTCGATATTCAAAATCCCCTTTCTATTAATTGTATGTAATATTCTAAATTTTCGAGATTTTCAATATGAGGTTTTATCAAGCTGTAAGCCATAATCATCAAAATTATCTTCAGAGAAGGCTTGAAATATATTGAGTTGCACGTTATGAGCCTTTGTCATATATTAGTTTCACCTTGTAAATGTAATTGCTGAAATAAACAAATACCTGCACGATATTACATTTTTTTGAGTTTCACCTGTACTTACTGTAAACTGTAAAACATGGACTGATTGTTGTCAATCACAGGCAAATAACCTTGACCTAGAACTGTACTGTGACCCATGGGTATACACTGCGGTAGTCTGCGACCTAGCTTTTTCTCGCATTTTGGTGGAACATTGCTCCGTCTACGTCTGTGTCCGGGAGGCAGCTATCACGGAATGACTGCCAGCTGCTGTGCACGCATTGTGCCGAAATTTCCTGGTTTAAAATGGTCCACGCATGCACACTATTCAGACTTTGCTGCTGCTGACACACAGCAACAGGAGAGCCAGTGATTAGAGGCCATTTTTAGACACCTTGTGCGATCATCTTTCCTGTCTGTCACAGCCATTTTCCTATAAATACTTGAACCTGGCAACAACATGGAGATGATAAATGCTTTGGGTGTATGCAGGTGCTACATAGTGTGTATTTGTTTGCCCAACACACAAGCAGTACAATTGACGTCCCTGCTGCAGGACGGAGAGACTTATTTGACACCAAGAGCCATAGAAACTTAAAGGAACATGCAAAACAGAACCAGGAAGTGGCGCAACACAACATGAGTACTACGTTGCAAATAAGGGAGCTCTGAAGAAGTGCTTGACGAAGGCTAAACATTGTCAGGAAACATGATAGGCCACCCAGCAGGACCTCAAGGCCCTCCTACTCACAAGCTTGAGCTTGCACCGTGCAGGTGGATAGGGTTGGGGGCGGTGCCTTAGCCGCAGGTTAAAGCCACTTGCTAATCGGAGGCAAGACTTCTTCAGAGCTCCAGGGACTGATGAAAGAAAGCTTTAAAAGGAGCAAACCTGATTGGCTGGTGCTGTTGCTGCGTAGGGGACACTTGTGGCAGGAGTTGTTGCTGCAGAGACAGTAGCAGGCGTAGCACTGTACATCATTGGGACTTGGTTTTGAGGGTGCGAAAGGGAAGGAGGTGTGGCAGCAAGAGACATGGAGGTGGAGCAGTGGGGCAACCATGGCAACAGGCGTGTCATGTGCATGTCAGCGCGTATTGTTTGTTGATGTTGTTGCGGATGGTGGTGGTGGCGGATGTTACAGAGAGCCAGCAAGCCATCGTTAGGATCACACCGGCAGATGGCATGCAACCGTTCACAATGCAAAGCCGGGAAGGTGGAAGGACAGAAAAAAAAGATGATGGGAAGAAAAAAAGAGGAGAGAAGCAGAATCACAAATTAGGAAATTTTAACACAAAATCAGTTTGCTGCTTTCCCAAAGATTTTGCGAGTAAGTCCTCATCCACACAATACTAATTGATAGTGTCTTTACTCATCTAAGACCTGTTCATTGGTCGACTGAGACATTTTCTAGTACTCATCCAGCATTGAGAAAGCCATGTGGGTGAAATAATCCCTCTGGGAAACTGATTTAAATTTCGTGATCAACAGCACACAGCAAACAGACAGTCGTGAACAGCTAATCTATCTTAATACACAGGCCACATTTTGGAGTTTAGTCCAGATAAGCAGGAAAAACTACAGTATATGAGGACCGGACATGGGTTTTCAGTAGGGATGTCCTGATACAACTTTTTTTTTTTTTTAACGTAAATTAGAATATCAATGTTGAACAGTATTGAACGATACCGATATTGGGCCAAAACAATATCAGCACAAATCATATCCATTAATTTCGGTGAGTTCCAGGAAATACCGTATCTGATATTAATATTGGTAGTAAAAAAAAACAATCACTATGATTCGTCATCTAATTTTTATGCCGATATCGGCCAGTAATAATACAAAATATAAAATAAATAATAATAATACAATATATATATATATATGTATATATATATATATATATATATATATATATATATATATATATATATATATATATATATATATATATATATATATATACATATATATATATATATAAATAATATACAGTCTAATTAGGTTCATTAGGTCTTCTAAAAATTATGTAATTTTTATTCTTTTAGCCGGACCTGTGTGTTGATTTTTGCACCTGATGGTTTCGGCTACAACTGTGGCCTTCCTCAGAGGTTTTCGCGCGATGTTGATATAATGTGTCTGGTCGGCCGATTTAAACAGTTTTTAGCGCTGTCTTCCTGCTTGTAGCAGCAGGCTGACAGCGCCATCTGCAGTTAGACTTCTTCAGGACTGTGTCCCAGGTGTGGGAAAGTTTGTACGCCCCAAAGTCCCGGTTTACAGTCTGGGGAGAGCGCTTTCAAGGTTCAAGGTTCAAGGGTTTTATTCGTCACATGCAGAGTACACCACAGTGAAATGCTTTTTTCCATGCTCTTCAGATATTGCGTACAGTGGGATCCAAACACTAGTTGCTGAATCTAATACACTAAATACAAAAAATACAACAATTTGAATAGCTCTGATGTACATTAATTACAAGACAATAAGTTGCACAATAAGTCCCAGTAGTTATGGTAGAAGTATCAGTACAAGTAAAAGTACAGTAAATACACAAATCTTGTGAGGAGAGCGTGGAGAGGCAGCCGAACGGAGCAGCGCCATCTTACATCTTACAAGAATCGGATCTTGATGGCTTCTCTGACCCAACGGTGGTATTTTTTGCTGTCGGTGCCGATGACATTGGCATTGTCTACCACATTTGCCACGCCCCTCACTATTGGGGAAAAAATAGTTGGTGTGCACATTACTCTTTCTTCTTGCTAAGGCTCAGTCTACATACTAAATATGGTTCTCCCTCTTGCAGAGGTCTGATATGGTAGACATCAGCTGTTCCTGTTCTGCCCGTCGTCTGGTTGCTCGTGTGCACGCTTTTGATGTTTCTTTTTCACATTCTTTTATATGCTCCTTCTTCCTGATATTAGACCCTCTGGCGGTTTCTCCCACATATGGTTTGTTGCACGACAAATAAGGTATCTCATATATTACGTTGCATTTGTTTTGTTGGTCTTTTTTGTCCATGTGGTGAACTACTGTATCCAGGGGCGCCGAAAAGGGGGGGTAAAGGAGACGGATTCTAGGGGCCCATGATGGAGGGGGGCCCAGAGAGGCCCCTAATGATGATGAAATTATAATACAGAAAAAATAATGACAATGTGTTGGGGGCCCTGTAAAGATTATTTTCATGGGGCCCAAAATCCCTAGCGGCGCCCCTGACGGTATCATTTCATTTTTGTATCTCTTGACAATTTTTTGTATAGCTTGTTGCTTCCCTGTATCTATGGCCCGCTTTGGGTAGTTGCAAGTTCTTAGTTATTTCGTAATGTGCTGTTTCTCCTCCTTTCTGTCTTGTTCTTGGGTGATGAGATTGGTGTGTTAAAAAAGTGTTCTTACGACTGAGAGTTTGAGATTTATGGGATGTTTTGATGTCGAAAGGAGGTATTGATCTGTGTGAGTGGGTTTTCAATATATTTGAATTTTTATACTGCCATCCTCCACAAGTTTTATGTTCAGGTCCAGACAGTTTTTTGTGTTGTCCTTATCTTCTTAGTACTGAACTTTATATTGTTTGTTTTGTCCAGTGTGTTGAGGTGGTCTGTGAGTTCCAGTGTATGTCCTATCTTTCATGAAGAAGCCACTCATTATGGCCGACAAAAGCTGTTTAAATCAGCCGACCACACACGTCACATCAACATTACGTGACAACCTCTGAGGAAGGCCATAGTTGTACCCAAAACCGTCAGGTGTGAAATCAACACACAGGTCTGGCTATAAGAATATAAATTACATTACCAAAATACATTACAACTGTTAGTTTGCTTTAATGAAATGTTTTTTCTTAAACATAATGCTTTTTAAACAGCTCAACACAAAAAAGACATGAACACATTTAAAAAAAAAAAAATACCTGCAGTGCGTTGGAGTCTTGCCAGATTTTTATTTTGTAGTAATACAGAATTTGTATTTCTGCTGTAGGAGCCCTTTCATTTAGAGGGGAGGAGCTACACTTCCATGTTTAGACATTAGTTTCACGCATTAATAACACAAAATTGTTACGATCATGGTTTTATTGTCAAAGATGTTTGGTAATGCAAAATGTGATATATCTACTTAAAATAAATGCTTCTGATATGATGTACATTACATGTTGTACAAGTTAATGCTATTTATATCTATGCATGACAATGTTTTCACCTTCTCAATTCATTAATAAAATTGAATATTCAGCCAGCTAAACATTCTGTAATTGCAGACTATGAATAAGAACATGTTATAGAATGTTACACACTTAATTTCAATCTGCTGTGAAGCATTAACTTAGGTAGAAATATGACAGAATTATATTACAAAACATCTTTGACGAAGCATGATCGTAATGTAAGACGATTTTTTCATTGTTTTGGTAGTTATTTTGAAGCCGGAAGTATGTGATTTTTTTGAGAAGGTGTCTTGACATGGTTTGACGAAAGTCTCAGATAAAAGTGACATCAGATTTCCTCTCTACAGCTTTTTTTTCTGCTGAGTTTTTATTTCAGTTTACTGAAGTAGTTACAGTAGCATAGCTTTCGTCGGTAAAGTGTGCGGAACAAACGTCCAATTTCTTGCCACTTTCGCATCTTTGGGCCACTGGTGCAACTTGAATCCGTCCTTGTTGGTGTTGTTACACCCTCCGATAACACACCGACGAGGCATGATGTCTCCAAGGTATGGAAAACAGTCGAAAAAACGGAAAATAACAGAGCTGATTTGACTCGGTGTTTGAGAAAATGGCAGATTGCTTCCCGATGCGACGTCACGTTGTGACGTCATCGCTCCGAGAGCGAATATTAGAAAGGCGTTTGATTCGCCAAAATTCACCCATTTAGAGTTCGGAAATCGGTTAAAAAAATATATGGTCTTTTTCTGCAACATCAAGGTATATATTGACGCTTACATATATCTGGTGATAATGTTCCCCTTTAAGTTAGAGTGGTAATTGTTTTTAGAGACACTTGGTGACCATAATTTATTATATTAAGCTCATAATGTGGTAAATTGCATGATGCTGACGCATGCACACTGGATACTTTTCAATGTGATTTTGCCTTGGAGACTCTCTATCTGTAAGTAATATGCAACTATAGTTATTTGATACTTGTTTATATTGACAAATATAGTGTTTTGGACTGCAATATTGTTCAATCAAGGACACTTACTACGTATAGCAAGCTTGTGGGCTATTGCGTGCTTAGCTGTTGGGTGGCTGCCATTTATTGTAGCCTATAGCCTACATTGTGTACCTTTTTGTAAATGACTTCACTAAAATACAAGAAAAGACCAAGCATGCGTTCTTATCGGAGGACATTTGGTTGTTAAATGTTAAATGGCTATTGAGGTTTGCGCAAGTTTATTTTGCTGATATCGGCACAATACTAATATCGGATCAGGACACCCCTAGATTTTAGTGCCATCTAGGTCTTGTGATTGATCCATTTTCATCCTCTAAAACATGCAATTATGGTCAGCAATTATTACATGTGAAGTGGTGTGTGTCTGTGTAAGAGAGTGCAAAAAAGGGAGGGTGAGGACCTACCAAGACTGCTAGCAGGCGTCATGCACAAGACTGACCCTGTTGTGTCCATGCAGAAAGAGAAAGAGGAGGGGGAATACAGTATATGGGTTAATTGAGAGGGAGGTGAGCCACAAGGTTAGATACGTTATAGCATTGACTGGTGCAAGCAGGGTATTTTCCCTTGACCAGCCATACAGGTGTTAAAATCAGCAATGCCTCACATTTTACTAACCTAAGGCAATCAATTGTTACGCCATTAAGCAATAACTAAACAAAAATATAAATGTAACGCTTTTGTTTTTGCACCCATTTTTTTATGGGTTGAACGCAAAGAGCTAAAACTTTTACTAGATACACAAAAGACCTATTCCTCTCAAATATTGTTTACAAATCTGTCTAAATCTGTGTTAGTAAACATTTCTTCTTTGCCAAGATAATCCATCCCTCTTCACATGTGTGGCATATCAAGATGCTGATAAGACAGCATGATTATTGCCCAGGACCTCCACATTCAGCAGGTGTACCTCCGTGATTATCTAAGACCAGCCACCCGGACAGCTGCTGCAACAATTGGTTTGAATAAACAAATAATATCTGCACAAACTGTGAAAAACCGTCTCAGGGAATCATCTGCAAGCTCTTTTGTCCTCATCGGGGTCTCGACCGGACTGCAGTTCGTCGTCGTAACCGACTTGGGTGGGCAAATGCTCACATTCGATGGCATCTGGCACGTTGGAGAGGTGTTCTCTTCACGGATGAATCCCGGTTTTTGCTGTTCAGGGCAGATGGCAGACAGCGTGTGTGGTGTCGTGTGGGAGAGCGGTTAGCTATTGTCGATGTTGTGAATTGAGTGGCCACAGATTGGGGTGGGGTTAAGGTATGGGCAGGCGTTATAGACAACGAACACAAGTGCATTTTATTGATGCCATTTTGAATACACAGTGATACCGTGATGAGATCCTGAGGCCCATGTTGCAACATGACAATGCACGGCTCCATGTTGCAAAGATCAGTATACAATTGCTGGAA
The DNA here is from genome assembly GCF_033978685.3 of Nerophis lumbriciformis. NCBI lineage: Eukaryota > Metazoa > Chordata > Actinopteri > Syngnathiformes > Syngnathidae > Nerophis > Nerophis lumbriciformis. Next base: position 12,773,548 of record NC_084570.2, on the reverse strand, counting down.
GCTGAAAACCTCCTTGTCTTTGCATGGCGGGCATACTCACTGGACATGTCACCCATTGAGCATGTTTGGGATGCTGTGGATCAGCGTATACGGCAGCGTGTTCCAGTTCCTGCCAATATTTAGCAACTTCGTACAGCCATTGAAGAGGAGTGGATCAATAGTCCACAAGCCACAATCAACAACCTGATCAACTCTATGTGAAGGCAAATGGTGGTCACACCAGCTACTGACTGCTTTTCTGACCCTCCCAGACCCCCAATAAAGCAAAGCTGCACATTTCAGATTGGCCTATTATAGTGGGCAACATAAGGCCAGCCCACAATGTGCAATAATAATGCTGTTTAATAAGCATCTTGATATGACACACCTGTGAGGTGGGATGTAGTATCTTGGCAAAGAAGAAGTACTCAATAACACAGGTTAAGGCATATTTGTGAACAATATTTGAGAGGAATAGGTATTTTCTGTATATAGTAAAAGTTTTTGATCTTTGAGTTCAACTCATGAAAAGTGGGAGCAAAAACAAACATGTTGCATTTATATTTTTGTTCAGTATATAATGAGGGAATGAGGTTATTTTAAAATCTTTGCTAAACTCATCCCAATCTGTCTACGAGAAAAGAAAGAACCACAAAAAAGATTCAAAACGTGCTTTAAATCCAAACAGAAGCTTAAAAATGTTGTGATTTACAGACATGCAGTCCTCCTAAACAAATTATAACATGAAACTTGATAAAGTCCTCTGTGGTTGTGTTGCAGCTGCCTTGTGGGGAAAAACCCGACCTATCTGGCATTAAGACACAAACTTGATGGCACATTAAGGGGGCTCCAGGCTAATGCATTTGCCACAGTTTAGCACAGCTGACCTAAGGGGCCTCAGCAAAGTGAAGGGTAAACAAAAAGAGTGTTGTGTTTGAAAGACAGAACCCGAGTTATAATGTTCAGGAATGGGTCACGAAATACTTGAAATCAATGTCTGCGCATCATTTTAAATAATGAATATGAATGACTATGTGAGCCATTCCACCGAATCAGTGCCATTTGCGTCCAAAGGAAATACAATGTACGCACAATAAAACTAAATGTAAAACCCATTTGTTTATTAAGCAATGTGTCTTGAACATTGTTTTGATTGCATATTTAATAAATAAATAAATAATGAGATGATTTACAACTATCCTGTACACACGAAATATAGCATTCAGATCTTCTGCAGGCCATGAGAAATTCACTCTACCTAAACTGTTTGAAGGTGTCTCCCGATCCGATATGGATGTTGGTAGCCAGTTAACCTAATCGTTATATCATTGAAAACAAATAAAAGCTGTCTTATGTTGCCACGGCTTAATCTAAATGTCCTCCAATAAATACACGCAGTTCAGTAGGTCTAATTTACAGAAGGCAAACATAGTGGACTTTAGGCTACTATGAGCTACAGTAGAAGTTACATAACAGCTAAGCACACAATAGCACATAAGCTAGACATATGTAATATGTGTCCTTAATAGAACAATATTGCAGACTAAAACACAACACTTTTCAATATGAACAAACAAATAATTATAGTTGCATATTACTTACAGGTACAAAGTCTTCAAGACAGAAGAGTATCAAGTATACAGTAACAAACTTGTCCGCCTCATTCAACTGCATCATAAGCTTAGCTTAAATGATCATCGTGATCACAAGTTGTCGCCACAAACAATTACCACTCCACTTTAACTTAAAGACAGCATATGTCAATCCCAGTTGTTAATAATAGATACATTTATGTTTTTCCTACAAACCATTGTTCTCTGTTTCAGTAATTTCACTTGATCAATACTTTTCCAACACTACAAAATAATAAAAGTACATATGATTTGTGCTGATATCACATCAGATCTAAATCAATATCGGCCAATATTCAATCGATATCACATCGGAAGTGAAAAAGGTGAAAAAGTTGGATCGGGACACCCATATTAGTTTATTTCTTTAAACACAATTTTTTGTTAAATTACTTACTATCAACATGCTGTTAGCATAAATGCATATGGCTATATTTATGTATTGTGCTAATTCTGCGCTGAAAACAAACTACATTTTTTTTAAAGTCCTGTCCCTCACAATGAGTCAGTTTAGAAACCTTGCCCAACAATAAAAATACGTTGCCTGAGATGGCACGATACACATTTTTAGTGATTCAATGTGTATTATCAGAGTTAGAGTTGAACATTCTGTGGAATGGTCCATAAAAACTCATATATCCATCACATATTCATGTTAAAGTACAACAGACATACACTTTATGGACTTAAGTCTTGGGACACACTTCTTTATTCAATAAGTGTTACTAAGCTCTTAGTTACCCCTCAATCTAAATTCATTGTGGACTATTCTTTGGGTAAGGCCCTTTTTCCTTTAATTTCTGTAAGCCAGGGCCTTCTTGACCAACAGTAATGACCTCGGACCTCACAAATGTCCTTCTTGGTGGTTAGACATACATTCCCACACACTCCAAAATCCTGTAGACCAAATGTTTTCTTTCAGTTTAACCTTCTTTGGCTGTGTGTCCCATTACTTCAAACCATATGTGACTAATGGTCATGAGGGGCTACAAAGGTTAGCACAGATGACTTATAGTGATCTGGCCTCACCAATGTGCATTGCGTGTGGACGGCAAGCACCTCCTACCTGTGGGAAAGAAAGCTGGCTGCTGGAGCTGAGCGCTGGCCAGGGCCTGCTGGTAGTGCAAGAAGCTGGGGTTGAACAGGGAGCTGGCACAGTTGCTCTTCTCCAGTGCCGGTCTCTTTGGTAGTGGCTGAAGGACGCTGTGAGGAAATGCCTTCTCACCGAAAAGACATGCACACACAAGAGAAGCAGAGTGGGTTCACACTTAGGCAAGTCACATTGATATTTGAGAATCTACTATTTGACTATGCTCAGCACAAACAGTCAAAAATGAAGAAAGACAAACTACATCCTAGCAAAACATTTAACATTCTTAAAAAATATTTTACAATTACTTTTCAGAAATCATTTCAAAAACAATTAAACATCAAAGTGCATTACAGCATTTCACAAAAGCAAAAGAGCCAACTTAAACTTTGTGAGTGGCTACAGTACGATTAAAGAAGCTACATGCAAAGCAAAAGGTGAAAGGTCAAAGTACCAGGTCTACAGTTGCCTCGAGGGGTCGCTTCATTGCTTTGGCAGTCGACTGAGTCTTTAATTAGCAGGCAGCGAGCACATGATGGCAGTGGGCCAATGGGATTCAAGCGTATTAACATACAGGTAACAGCAAGCAGAGGTGCATCATGGGGGACAGCATTGCATTGTGGATAGGTGAGAAGGAAAAAAACAAAAATAATCTGAATGCAAGTATACCACATACAAAACAATAGGCATGCACATAAACAAAAAAACTAATTTGTTTAATTTAAACATTTGCTACTTTTTGAATGAGTAAAAAAGCATCTATATTAAATATCTACATAAAGCCAGACTTGTCTGTCATAACTACTGAGAAAGAATTTAGTAGCAAGGCTGACTAAAACTTTTAACAACAACAAAATGCATCAGGATAAACAGAAGATAAATGAGAAGATAAATTGTAGACTATGAACTATGAGCTCCTATCAAAATTGGATGTGAGAATGTTTAAGTCATCCTGCAACATGTACGTGACTGTGTGATCAGGTTCAATAACTCAATGTGGAGCGCTGTTTATTCTCCAAGATACGATACATATCTGGGCTGCAGTATCACAATATTTCACAGCTCTATAAAGTAGTAACACACAGTGTCGTCCATGCGATGATGACATGGTTGAGAGGGACGTAACTCAAAAGGTCCCGGGGATACGCGTGGGCTTTTTGCTTCACGTGTGTGGACTTCCGAGGTGTGTTGTGTGCAAAGGGCATGACAGAGCAACAATGCATTGCTGATACGCTGCGGCGTGAACAAACACTGCGGTTAGTTGGAGATGGAGGATGACGGCTGCAGTGAGATGAGAATGGAGAGGGGCCTTGCCATTCTGTGATGGAAAGCAACACATGATGTGGGACAGTTGGACAACACCACTGACAGACAGTCTCGTGAATTATGGATAATGATTTTTACAACAACGAAGCAATAATGGTGTTAGGGGGCTGTACTTAAGCTTGGGCAAAGGGCTCCAAGAAAAATGGATTAAAAGTGCTGACTAAACAACTCATTCTCCCAAGGTTAACCTCCTTGCCTCTCCAGCAACACTTGTAACTGCTGCTGGTAAATATGAAATTAGGTCATATAGTCAATAAGATGAGGTGTGTGAGGACCACATAGTGTGAGGAGAATGCTAAAGGAGGATGAACTGAGTCTTGCTTGACAAGTTATCGTGTGGCAAATGGGGAAGTTAATGAGCTCGGGGACTGTGCGACCGTCAGAAGATTGCACTAAGGGGTCAACACTTTGCCCCAAGTGGCCTCATAAATATTTGGATTCCTTGCAGTGTCCCAGCTGTTACTCATGGGCCCAGCACACTATTCCCTTTTGGAGGACAAACAAGGCAAAGCAGCGATGGCGATGGCCAGTGAGCTATGTGCGATACATAACACACGTTGGTGCCACGGAGAGACAGCAAGGCGGGTGTGGTGCAAGGTGGGCAAGCGCAGCAGCTAACAGGAGCCTTTAAGAGAAGGAGCTCAGAAGCTGGAGGAGGGCGGGGTCACTTCCGAGACACGCAGCCAAGTCCACCCGGCATCCTGTCTGAATTTCCACCTGTCTCTTAGCCTGTTGGGGGATGTGATGTGACTTTCTCATCCACCCTTGATTTAATTAGCACTGATCTGTAGAGAGCTGCACTGGCCACTCATAGACAGCAAGGTGGGGGACATGGGGGGTGCACACTAAATAACATTGTGTTTGTCTGAACCAAGGGCGTTGCACACTGACAGTACTCTGATAATAAAAGATTGTTTGTGCAGTATCATTGAAAAAAGGCCTCACTTTGCGAGGAGCATTGTTAGTGAACTGCACACTGGATCCAACTGGAATGATCCAGCAGGTGCTTGATACCGTAATAATAAAGCAGGGCTCCACATTTTATGTTACTGTGGGGGTGTGATAACAAGCAGCGTACGTGTGTGTTCAATTGAGATATTGTAGTTCAATGAGGTCGTGCATTTTTGTGTGAGTGTTGCCATATGCAGCACTGTGCAAAAGTCTCTTATTTGTTGTTTTAGCAATACTATAATAAGTACACATGGTACCATCCTTCAGTAGAAACTGATATGTTCACAAGTAAAACAATAAATCATGGAGTGTCACACGTGTTGAGTTATTAGTTAATTACTACACTAATTCCTAGTTTATAGAGGTTGGCAAACAGACAGACGGTATAGCATTATTAACCCGGGAGGTTGATGATTCTTTTGTTGTGAAACAATTAACTCATGTATCCACACTGAAGTGTATTGGGTACTTCCTTCTTGGCACAAGCACCACCACCGCGCTACTCTAACTAGGGATGGGAATTGAAAACCGGCTCTTGTTGAGAACCGTCTCCGAGCGTTTCGATTTCTGGGAATCATTTGCCAGTTTAGTTAACGATTCCCTTAATGACTCCTGAACGAACGCACGATGCGGCACAAACGCTGGAGATTTTTTTCGCAGAAAAGGATGACAACTTACAATACTTGCAAACTAGTATATATTTCTTCAAAGAGAGCATAGACTACTATAAACATTAGCACATACTGTAGAGCATGTGATAGCTTTGAATGCATGACGCTTTTCGGATCTCGTCCGAGAAGGCACTGCAGGTAACTAACCAACTCACTCACTCACTAATTAACTAACTGACTAATACTGCCTATTATGTTCGCGCCTCAGTTTAAAACATACAATTATTAACTGTAGACGTGAAGTGTTCTCTAAAGTGGAGTCGCCATAATTAGTCGTGTATCCTTCCTGAAGAAACAGATATGCTTATAGTTCTACAAAATAATAATTAATTTTCATAAATGATGGTTGCAAAATTGTGCAATGCACAGTTCTATTGGACTTGAATTGCTTGTATTTGTCACTGGCTGACAAAGATTTCTATACAGTGGACAGCTCATATATTATTTAAAAAATAATAATTTTATTCAAGATTGTGTTTATTTCTATAGTAGAATATTAGTTTTATTATTATGATTATTTTCCCAAAGTGTTTCTCTGGAGAACGTCTGACCCTGGCATCCTATAGAGGGTACCTCTTGAAGAGGAACTACACTTAAAAAAAAAAAAATCCTATCGTTCACAATCATTATGAAAGACACGACGACAGCTGTTTTTTTCTTTTTAATGCAATCTGAATAGTAAATAAATGCATTCAAAAGTCTGCTTACAATGGAGCTTATGAATGTTGCTCTGAACTGCCTATAAAGCCTTTAAAAAACATCCAAACGTCTTCATTAAGGTTTTATATACATGATGTAAGTATATATGTAATGTAACAATAGGCACATTTATAATAACATGGAATATTTACGTATTCTGCTCATTTTAAGCATACGCGGCGCATTAATTTCAAAAACGCATCACAATTGTTTATTTTATTTTAACTACATCGCTGATTACTGCTCACTGCAGACTTTATGAGAGCCAACAAACATAATAAAACATCACTTACTGTACCATGTCTGCTGTCATCAGAATGCCGACTGCTAGAATGTTCATATATTCCCATTTAGATGAAGAATGACTCATAATTATTGCAAAGAAAAGTAAGAAAAGCAACTTTTCGTGTCGTTCTCGCCATTCCCGGGTCTAAATCGGCTGTTAGTATACCAACTTGTCGGAATATGTCCTCGTTCTATTATCCAGGTGAGAGGCATGATTTATGATCGAGAATAAAGCTTTACGAGCAAGGAAACGAGGAAGCAGCTCATCAGTCGATCATGTCAACTATAAGTAGTTTGTCTGCGTTAGCGCTTATAATAACAATATCACTAATACTTGGTTAATATTCAAGTCATGAAATGTAAATGGAGTATTGTTGGCGCTTTTTGGATGTTTTTTTATTGGGTTTTATGGACAGAATAGAGGACTTCCTGTTGGCTACCCTGTAAGCGGACTTTTATCTATGCTTATTTACGAGTTACAATGCATTTAAACAAATACATCCGTCGTCATGTTTTTCATAATGATTGTGAACAATTGGCAAAAGTCCCAAAAAAGTGCAGTTTTCCCTTTAAGACCACACTGTTAGGTTAGTACACTCATATTTCTTTTAAACTAAAGTTGATGCTTGATAAGAGAATCGATAAAAGAACCGAATTGTTAAGCAGAATTGAAAATGGAATCAAAAAAATCTCATCAATTCCCATCCATAACACTAACATTTGTGAAAATCCATTTTGTATCTTTTATATTTTATTATAATGCAAACTGAATCCGTCCTACGCTTTTCTGCTGGATTAGATTTCAAAACGACTAGTGAAAAAGTGAATTTAAACAACAAAAATTGTGTTGGACTGTTGCACAGTATTGTATACAGGTATGATATATTTTAATCTTGCAAATTAAAAGATACGCTCTATTATAGGTGTTACAATATTGTATATAGGCCAATGTAGTGTTATGCTCTCACCATCGCAGCTGTCGTGGCGGCGGCTTGTGCGGCGACTGCTGTCTGGTTGGCCTGGTGTTGGGCAGCCTTGATTTTGGCCTGCAAGTGCCCCGGTGGGTGGAAGTACTTGCACTTCTCGCGGGAGCAACGACTCTTGATATAGTCCATGCAGACGGTGACTGTGTTGTCACTGGTGTCGATCATGGGGCTGTCGCTTGGGTGGGCGAAGCGGCAGTCGGTCTCGCCGCGGGCGCAGTTGCCCCGCTGGAATTCACGACAAACCTGCAATCGAACACAGATGGAAAGACACAAGGAATGACAGGACAGAACAAAGGGTAAATACATTATATTTGATTTATGCAGGCATAATGTGTTTTAAATGTACTAGGTGCCTTGCATAGAAAGACATGTGTTTGCCTTATTATTTTGCTTTAAATTGCAAGAACAGAAACTATACATAAAACATAATGACCGGGTTGAGGCCTGACTACTGTATAATCACAAGGGATATTCTTTTCACGCAAACTCTGGCATCCGTTACACACAATCGAGCAGACTCACAAACACACACATGCAGGTCATCTGCACAGATCCACGCGCAGCATGTTCACGCACGCTCTGTGTGGGAGTGCATACGTGTCTCTGAGGGATGCTGTTTCATTAGTGAGCTTCATTCAGTTGCTAAGTGATAGCACTTGTGAAGACAAACACACCTATGCATCACCTCCAGCTCTTGTGGAGATAACAATTGTTTATCTTTATAAATTTAGAGGAGGTACAGTGAAACACTCCCCTTCATTTCATAATTAACAAGATCTTCTCATTCAGCGTTGCATGCTGGAGCGTTGGTATAATCTCATAACCTTCACATTTTAAATACATTATATTTTAGAAACAAGGTCTAATAATTAAATAAGAAAGATTACTTACTGAAGATCTGTAACATCTGCCTGATGGCAATGCAGGCATTTGATCAGGCTGACTGCGTTTAAATTACACAAAGTTGTTTCTCTACTTTATAAATAATTATAATAATATTGTATAATATAATGTAAAAATTTGCTGTTGGTGTTAAAACAACTATATACAGACTGGACTATAATCAATATGTGTGCTAAGTTTCTGTAAACAATCCCCATCATCCACAACATAAGGACCCGCATAATCTAATGAGATCCCGCGCCTTATCGAGACATAGGACATGATAGGTTTATACATATTCAGGTCCAATTTCTCTCCCTGCCCTAATGTAGGTCATGTGCATACCTGTCAACATTTGTATTTCAAAATAAAGGACATTTCCAGGGATTTTTTTCTTCTTCTTCCCGTTAAATAATAAAAGAAAATGCATGCATGCCCTAACTTGGGCTCGATATCATGTCCCTTGTAACACTAACAAGTGACCTATCCACAGACAAATACATAGGTTCCAGGTGAAGACCCCCGTTTTATTGCATGTATGAAGAAAAAAACACAGTTCCGGGCTCCTTTATGGCACTTAGAGACATTTTTTATGCTGGTTCATGTAATTTTTTCTTCGATTTAAAAAATCTTACAAAAAGAATCAGAGTCTGTGACCTGCCTGTTTGATCTTCTTTAGGTTAGGTTCTTTAAAATATCTAGACAAGGTTTAATATTTTTGGAAGTGATGTCTCCTCTGTTGTTTTCATCTCTTGCGTTGTTGATTTGATTGAATTGTACTGATTGTATTGAACTGAAAGGCTTAAGTTGAGCCGACCTGATCATACTGGTGAGGATTTTCTTTTTCATCGAAGGCAAAAACAATCAAAAATAGGGAAAACTTTGGCCGGGAAGACGCTGGGAAAGAAGAACAAAAACTGGATTTCCCGTTTGAAATGGGTGTGGCCTTTTCCCCCTTTCTTCGATATGCAGTCAATTTCTTGCGCATGTTGCAAAGATAAACTGGTACAGAAAGGAAGGAAGACTGTGTATGGCTAGACTATTTGTAACTTATGACTAATTTGCCTTTATTGGCTTGTTCGACATTGGATTTGTTCTAACCGACTCCCATTGTACCGACCTAATATGATTTTTTTGCTGTCATTTGTGCTGTTGAGTGCACACTCTTGTCCCTGATAAGTACCTACTGTATGAGAGTACTACATGAGAGTAGAAATATTAGAAACAGCAGCAGTGCAGTTCTACAGCGCTGTACAACGTGTGTCAACGTAATCATAAACCTTTTTAAAAGCATAATGGTTTTACAGCAGTCATGTGTGGTTGGGCAGTACATACTCCATGGTATCTTCTTGTTTGCCATCAATTTTCAACCATAGTCAAAAAGCAGTGTGACTGCACCGCTATTGTTTTGATCAAGCCTGTCTCTTCTAAAAGGTAAGGAATGTCGGGATGGGTCACCTCCAGCTTGTCTGTTCGCAGCAGTTTCTGGTTGGCAGAGGAGCTCGTAGACATCGACACAGGAGGACTGCCTGGGACGATCACTGGGGTGCTGGGCAAGATGTCTGTGGGCACCAGGCCCATGCTGTGCGACATGGGAGTCAGGTATGGTGTGTAGCTCAAACCCGCGCTGGAGCCCAGGGCTTGACTAACTGGAAAGGTCTGCTACAAAGGAAAGACAGTTTCTCGACTTACACACCTCCTGATGGACAGTGTTATAGTTTAGAATGTGAGAGACAGTCATGAAACATATGGTCAACATGTAAGGAAGTTAGAATAGTTAAATGAGATCTGAGAGACAAATGAAAAGCTGAGCAGGAAGTATGATATCTTGTAAGCAGCACTGACCACCGGTTGCATGGTGGTGCCAGGAATCATAAACTGCATCTGATGAGCCAACATGGCGGCTGCTGTCTTCTGCTGGATCAGGTTATTACGCCCGTTGATCTCTAGTTGGGTCTTCAGGTGGGCAGGCGGGTGTAGGTACTTGCAGTTCTCCCGTGTGCAGCGGCCCTGAGAAGAACAAACAAAACAAAGGAGGTCACATACAGTAGCTTTTAAAAGTGGGTCTGAACTTGACTGACACCTTTGTGGTTGCAATCTGGGCATACTGAAAAGGGAAGACTTGAGCAGAAACTCAAACCATGCAGCTTTTTAAAACAATAAACAGGCTCATGTTTCTTGTGGGAGATGCAAATGCAGCATGGGTGTGGTCATGACGATAGAGTCCCTTGTCGATGAAGGCAATTTACCTGCCGGCCATGCCTAATGGCAAACATAATAATCCAAAATGAATCCTCTGTTCAGTGCACACTGTGAGGAGAGATAAAGGAGCATAGAAGGTCAGGAGGGAGCAAATGGAAAGTGAAAGGGATGAGAGAGGATGTCAGAGGGACACAACAGAGCAGAGAGGAGAGATTGTAACATGCTGGCCATGACATGGCACATTGTGCAGAGGGTGTGGCCAAGTAAAGTGTGGTGGGAATCATAAACGACTGTGATAGCTAAGAGGCTGCTCCTGCTTCATTGTCTGTTATTGCAGGAAAAGCACAGTCTGTTTGAAATAATACCGTGAGAGACGCAGTGTTGTTTCACACCGCTGAACATGGCAACAACAATAATAAAATATTGCTATTTGAATGGTCAAAGAAAAACTTAATGTTGTGATGAAACTGTAAATGAAGTAGGAAAGAAAACAACCTTAATGTGTATTTTTAGGAAATGAAATAAACATATAACGTCCCATGAGATACAGCATGATGAATGTTTGACGGATTGTTTACATACATGCTTTCAGCTATGCTGGATTGTAGGCAGGAGAACAGAAGAATTTTAATCAAACAGGACTTAAGGTATAAGCTCATGACTTCCTATGTAAACAACCAATAATCTTCATATGAAGATAAAACTAATAAAACCAGTCTATTCTTGTAAAATACTAAAGACACCCCAGATCACATCAAACACTCAACTGGCACTGTTGCAATTATATTTCTTCCAAGCAATTTGAGAAAGAGAAAAGAAGAAAACAAATGATTTTTGCTTGTCTTAAACATGGTACACACTAGGGATGTAACTATATGGACATTTTATATCATGGTTATTGTGACCAAAATTATCACGGTTATTATTACTATCACAATATTGTTGAATCTGCACAAAAAGTACTTATACCCACAATAAAAATCTAATCACCAAGTTTTAACAAACGATCCAATACCACTTAGTACCATTAAGACCCAAAGGCTTGTACACACAAATATTATTTAAATCTGAAGGTTTTTTTAATCTGTAACAGACTGCTCATTAGGATTAAAAAATAGGCGTGTGTGTGTAATGTGCTACTATATATCAAAACAGCCCATCACACACATAATGATTCTGTACCACCACTGAGCCAGACTCCTCCAAGACCCAAATCTTCCGTGAATTAATGTGATCCAACAAAATCGAAGAAGAAACATAGCAACTAAGGCTGTGAATCTTTGGGCACCACACGATTCGATCTGATTCGATTTTTAGGGGTAATGATTTGATTCAGAATGGATTCTTGATTTAAAACGATTCTCGAATCAAAATCAATAAATGTTATTAACATTGGGTGCCAGTTCTATGATTAACAATATTCTTCCATAAAATAGATTAACAGCTCTGCTAAATGTCACGACTGGGCGCACCCCAGTACGCATTCATCTGTGCGCTGCGCTGGGCGCACCTCCAAGAGCGTGCCGGCGCGCGCCACTACAGCTGCAACAAGCGGCTGCATTCAATCGGCTCAATCAGCTCTCTACACACCTGTCACTGATAAGCTTCCTCGCCTTCTTAAGCCAGCGCGAACCTGCGTTCCGGCCCAGAACGTAGTTTCCTGTTTCGTACAGTAAGCCAAACTCATATCAAGCTCTATGCTCTCTCTCTCTGTGTTTTCTCCCACTCCGTGTTCATTTTGTCTCGTGTCCCTTGTCGTTCCAGCAGCATTTCCTCCTTTCCCGCGTTACGAGATGTGTGTCTCGTCTCCCCGTATCCCCCCTGGTTCCCTGGCTGCCTTTTGGATCTCGACCTCCCGCCTCAACACAGACTTTGACGCCTCTCTCCTGCCCTCGACCTCACGATTGTTCACGGACCTTGTCTTGCCCTCTTGGACTTCTGCACCTCGCTCAACACTCCGGGTAACACACTACAGCTAATCTCTACACATAGTCGTACACCACACACACATTTGGATGAGTTTACACAGCTCATCTCTTATTTATATATATTGTATATATATATAAATAAACCAAAGCTAAAATGGCATCCCTGCTGTCTGTGCCGTCTTCTTCCCCTGTACGCATTACAATAAAATTCTACCTAAACATTTCATAAAGTCAAATACAAAGATAGGAACAAGAGAAGTATCCCACACTTTGTTTTTCCAAAGTAAATATGTAATGTCTGAGTGGCTGGACGGGACAGATTAAAAAACAAACAAAAAACAAATACATAAATATATTTTCTTTATTTCAGTTTTTGATTTTTATGAATCAATTAAAGGGGAACATTATCACAATTTCAGAATTGTTAAAACCATTAAAAATCAGTTCCCAGTGGCTTATTATATTTTTCGAAGTTTTTTTCAAAATTTTACCCATCACGCAATATCCCTAAAAAAAGCTTCAAATTGCCTGATTTTAACCACCCGTCCATTTTCCTGTGACGTCACATAGTGAAGCCAACACAAACAAACATGGCGGAAAGAACAGCAAGCCATAGCGACATTAGCTCGGATTCAGACTCGGATTTCAGCGGCTTAAGCGATTCAACAGATTACGAATGTATTGAAATGGATGGTTGTAGTGTGGAGGCAGGTAGCGAAAACGAAATTGAAGAAGAAACTGAAGCTATTGAGCCATATCGGTTTGAACCGTATGCAAGTGAAACCGACGAAAACGACACGACAGCCAGCGACACGGGAGAAAGCGAGGACGAATTCAGCGATCGCCTTCTAACCAACGATTGGTATGTGTTTGTTTGGCATTAAAGGAAACTAACAACTATGAACTAGGTTTACAGCATATGAAATACATTTGGCAACAACATGCACTTTTGAGAGTGCAGACAGCCCAATTTTCATCAATTAATATATTCTGTAGACATACCCTCATGTCAGCAGGCCAGGGAAGCTAGGGTCGATATTCTTCTCTTGATCATCTCCGGGACGGTGTGAGCCAAGACATCCAGGGGGGTTTAGCTCGCTCGTCTGCGGGAACAAACTGCCGCCATTGCTTGCCGTGCTACCGAGGTCCTTTGTCCCTGAATTGCTCACACACTCCGGCAGATTCAATGGGGGTCTGGCGGCAGATTTCTTTGACTTTATCGTTGGAAATGCATCTGCTTTGAGTGTCGCAGGATATCCACACATTCTTGCCATCTTTGTCGTAGCATAGCTTTCGTCGGTAAAGTGTGCGGAACAAACGTCCAATTTCTTGCCACTTTCGCATCTTTGGGCCACTGGTGCAACTTGAATCCGTCCCTGTTTGTGTTGTTACACCCTCCGACAACACACCGACGAGGCATGATGTCTCCAAGATATGGAAAACAGTCGAAAAAACGGAAAATAACAGAGCTGATTTGACTCGGTGTTTGAGAAAATGGCGGATTGCTTCCCGATGCGTTGTGACGTCATCACTCCGAGAGCGAATATTAGAAAGGCGTTTAATTCGCCAAAATTCACCCATTTAGAGTTCGGAAATCAGTTAAAAAAATATATGGTCTTTTTTCTGCAACATCAAGGTATATATTGACGCTTACATAGGTCTGGTGATAATGTTCCCCTTTAAGAAAGGTTCCAAATAAGAATTCCGATTATTTCGAAAATAGAAATAGAAATAGACATACGAGTGATGGGAATGATAATCTTTTAAATACTTTTGACAGAAAAATCCCTAAAAAAAGGCTGTGGAAAAAATAACGCTTAAGGATTGATCATGGATTTTATAACCTACTAAGCGAGCAATAAGTGAGAACCTTCTCAACAAAGTAGCCCCAATATTTTTTTAAGCTTCTTAGTTAACAACTTTCCATGCCACCACACAATTTACAAAGCGATGACTCGGGCTGGATTTGTCAGTTTTTCCGACAGACATGAAGATTGTCGGTCCAGACCTGTTTTGAAGCCACTTATCGGGACAAATTCACTCTTAACACACCTCAGACCACAGCACAATCTTATATGACACTATTCCTTTACCATCTTTGGTCGAAATCGTGATAAAAACAGCCCAATTTTCTTAACACATGTGTACCCAGTTTAGGACAACAGCAACATTGAGAGAGAGCTGCAATGTTTCCGTAATGATGAGCGACGAGGGCTGACTGACCTCTATGCCCTGCAGCGAGTCTCTCCAATCCCCTCCTTTATGCTTCACATGAGCCAACTCACACCTGCCCACACATATGCATATTAAATCCCTGGATCACAACAAGCATCGCCCACGCACACCAACACTGCCATGCTCGAGGACATGCACGCAAACACGGCGGCCATGTACAGCCTGGAGGAATAATGTTTGCACTGAACCTCACAACCAAGTGTCAAAACTAATTGTAAGCCACTGTAGACACTTGAGTGTGTTTGTATGTCTTCTGCAACCAGAGGCATGTAGGTAGGTGCTATAATGCACGATAGTATACAGTACATGCCAAAGTCTGGATAGCATCCAAAATGAAGTCTGCAAGGGTAGCACGGCATCAGCATCACAACCTACAGAGGTCATAAATACACACTCAAACTGCAGACCCACACTCCTTACAATGTACATTTTGTGGATTTAAGTGATGTAATTTTCTCCTTGGTGCCAGATGCAGCTCACAAGCTGCCTGTGAGTGACATATGCTTCTTTCAACTGCTTAATATGATTCCTTTTCCAATGTAAAAATGATGAGGTAAATGGTGGCTAAGATCTTTGGGGAATGCTTTATAATGTGCAGCCCTTGGACCTCTGCTGCTATTATCTTGTCAAACTACTGAAAGTCTTTCTCACATAAGGACTCAAGCTTTTTCTGTGCGATGGGCTTAGCCTTTGCGTGAATTTGGTTGAATAATTTGTGCTTTTGGACACATTTATATTAATTATTAAATAAATACAGTAAATTCTGGAATATAAGCAGCTACTTTTTTCTAGGCTTTGCACCCTGTGGCTTAAAAAACAGTGCGGCTAATTTATGGATTTTTTCTTTGCTGATGGTCATAATGTAAATATCTTTTTTTTAAACAAACAAATAAACAAACACACTGAATATGTGTGTTATTGTTTGTGGTATGGCCCTATCTTCTGGGCAAATGTTCTCACTGCAGGTGCTGCATTGCCCTTCTCTTTAGACTGGGTTATGAACCGGAAGTAAATTTGGCGTTCGGTCGTCTAGCCGTCCGTAGCGTTTCTACTCGTATGGATTCTTCATTAATCATTCCAAGCAATGTTTCTAAGTTTTACAATATAACAAAAACAATTCTTACTTACTAAACCATGTTTGATGTCTGTAGGAGTGTTTTCATGCATATTTGTACGTGCTATAGTAATGTACTAAAGCTAGCATCATTAGCACTAGCTAATATGCTAACACGTTCACGAGTAAATGATAATGATAAATGGGTTGTACTTGTATAGCGCTTTTCTACCTTCAAGGTACTCAAAGCGCTTTGACACTACTTCCACATTTACCCATTCACACACACATTCACACACTGATGGAGGGAGCTGCCATGCAAGGCGCTACCAGCACCAATCAGGAGCAAGGGTGAAGTGTCTTGCTCAGGACACAATGGACATGACGAGGTTGGTACTAGGTGGGGATTGAACCAGGGACCCTCGGGTCGGGCACGGCCACTCTCCCACTGCGCCACGCCGTCCCTATGTTAGTATTATTAACTTACAATGGTATTCTTTTTGTACGGTTACAGTTTTGTAAATTCACCAAAACGTCACCGTGGACCTATTGAGTCTGTTTAGCTGATTGCCAAATTAGTTTCCGCAGCTAGTGGGTCCATGACAATGACTTCTGTTTTGTTTGATCAGCCGTTTTATTGCTGTGTTACAGACACCATTTGGAAAAAATTAGGGTATGTAAATAAACATTTAAAAAATATTTCTGTGTAAATAACTGATTTCATGACATATAGATCTGCGGCTTATATATATAGGGAAAAATATATTTTTATTCTATAATTTAGTGGGTGCGGCTTATATACCGTCGCGCTTTGTAGTCCATAAAATACGGTACATGTGGTAACTTTCACTGTACAAGCCCTCAAGGTAGATTAATTGAAATTCTCACAGACTTGAAATCCTTTATCTAATCTTTTTTGATAAAGTATAGGGATCTATTCCATTGCATAGTTTGATTTTTTTGCTCGTATCTGCTTTTTGCAGGACGATTTTAGCCTCTTTTGTCCTTAGATAGTTTGTGCGCTGCTTGCTGTACAACAGCCTTCTTGACTTGGTTGACCACCACTGGTTTTCACTTCCGGGAAGAAGTCACGTGACGGAATACAAGCAATTGGGCAATACTCAAAGCTCCAATATCGGTATCGTATTGAAAGTGGAAAAACCGGGACACCTCAACTTGAAACTACTAAGCATTTCAACGTGCCAAGTCATGTCGGCTACAGGCATTTCTATTTTTGCCATGAA
This sequence comes from Nerophis lumbriciformis, assembly GCF_033978685.3. Taxonomy (NCBI): domain Eukaryota; kingdom Metazoa; phylum Chordata; class Actinopteri; order Syngnathiformes; family Syngnathidae; genus Nerophis; species Nerophis lumbriciformis. The sequence continues at coordinate 12,756,385 of NC_084570.2, read as the reverse complement.
TGATGTACTGTAAGTTCCAAAAGTGGTTTGTCATATTCTGTTCTTAATGTTATCCACATTTGCTGGTCAATATAGTAATGTTGTTGATGTGAGCCCTGAAATCAGAGTGAACACAGCCCTTATTCCATTAAATGTCTTTTTCTAGAATAAGCCAAAAAAAGGACACACTACACTTGACATTTTAAGTCAGGTGGTGTGTCTAAATTGTGTGTTTCTGGCAGACACAGTCACAGTTGTCATCGAGTAACAATACCATGCACCCACGTGTGTAAAATGATGCATTCATCCAAGTGAGGGAAGTGTTAATCACTATTGTGCATTGTAGGAAGACAGTCATCATCCACATCACGCCTATTTAGCATATAAAGTGGAAAAACACATTTGACAAGTATAAAGGGATGGGTAATAGAAGTGGCAATACATAGCAACAGCCTTACTTTTGGATGTGTGTGATTAATACTATCGGTCATCAGCAGGGGGCTCTATTTTCAGGCTTACCCACTTGAAGAATCAAGGCACATAACATGAGGTAAGATACATTGCTGCATCTCGTATAAAAAGTCTGTGCTCATTGTTAAATTTGGGATCAGCTCACAATGACTGCAGACCTGTACTTATGTCAGGGGGTGGCTGACACACACAGATGCCCAAAAAACATACACCCACTTCTGTCTGAACCCACCCACTCGGAGCAGAGCAGAATCTATTCATTGCATCCCGTCTATGAAAAGGATCTTTGAAAGCACCAAGGCTTCTCTGTGATTCGCGCACTAGCCGCCAGTGTGTAGCCATAGTTACGTGATAAAATTATACCTTTCGGTGGGCCTGCTCACATGGCAACCTCTCATTGTAGGCTGTGACGTGCCCAGCACGTGCCAACCGCTATGATCCAATGGTATTGGCGGTGGTCCTCTAATAAGAGAGTGCTTTCAATCAGATTGGATAATTATATATTTGCTTGACAGGGAAACATCAATGAGGTCAAAGTGAAATTACCACTAGGGAAATGCTGATGAAAAGCAGCTACAGTAAACTCATTAACATATGACACCAATTTTTCCTATTGTCGTTTGTTCCCTTGTTGTAGTTCTTGAAATTGGTGTCATATAATTATCATTGTCATCTGTCTTTATTTATTTGATATAATGACATAACCTCGGGTACAGGACCAAGATAATCCGTAATGTTCACTAGAATGAGAGCAGTGGATACCCAATGCTAAAAAGGGCATGACTTCTTACCTGCCCAAAATAACTCAACTCGCCAAGCAACCGTTGCCCTTGGGATAAGCATTGTAGGGGAGAACATGCTTTGGGTTTTTCCTGAGATGCATGCCAAATGGCCCGCGCAGAGTTGGCATCCCCAATCTGGATTTTATCCGGACATCTTCATCAGTGGCACAACCCCCCACACCTCTTCCATCAGCCTGTATGAATAGTCAGAGTGGTGAGTGCTGTGTATCTGTGGGTGGCACAGAAACAGAGGGCCAGTCTTCTACCAAGTCTGCAGAATAGCGCTTCAGTTGTGGGCCCCTCCCTTTAGCACTGTAACATTTGCATTTTGCCCTCAAAGACAGCTCTATCCTCTGGCCTGCTACACAGGGTGCTTGCTTGCCTACAGGTTGAAAATGGTCTTGTAAAGGCAACTGTAAATGGGTCTTTATGCTACACTGTGAAGGTTCTCCTTGCTATTGATGGGGGAGCAAGCAGTATGGAGCTCTGTCGCTTTTCTTTTCCACAGCACCACTTCTTACTCGGCAAGACAAATCTCGGATATTTGTGTTTCCTTATTGTCCTGCATAGGTTCTTCGTACACAAATGGACAAAAAGGACATATTTGAGACTGACGGACTGATGGAGTTGTGCATCAAACATCTTTGGGATGGATGTCCGGCATCAAGGACTGTAAAATAAATCCCACAGAATTCATACCTTCTTCCATTTTAGTTCCACTGCATGTAATGGCCAAGAGTCCTAATTCTTTTTGGCTATCAAAGTGTCTGCACATCTCTTTGATGCTAAAGCAGCACTCGGCTCCGTGATCAATGTTGCTGTGACTGGTGGTATTGAGAGACTGTGTTAAAACAGAAATCAGGGAGGACGATCACAGGGGCTTAACAAGCTAATGGCTCAGCACATTGCCCAGTGTGCAATCAGTTCTGTAAAAAGAAACAGACTCTGAGCTATAACTGGATGAAATAGCACATGCCAAAGATTGCACATAGTTGACAGCATTTATCCTATTGTCGATGAAGGGAAGCTGGCTCTGATGTTTATGACATAAAGCTTGTGACATGTGTAATGCTCCTTACAGCAAAACAAGAGAGCCTGTTGTATGCCCACTGACTGGAGATGAGGGGCTGGTAGGGTTTTGTAGTTGCCCCAAGAGGACAAGTTGTAATTGTAATTGTAAAACTTCCGACTTACTCTCCCTATTATATCATGTATACCAGTGGTTCTCAAATGGGGGTACGCGTACCCCTGGGGGTACTTGAAGGTATGCCAAGGGGTATGTTAGATTTTTTTAAAATATTCAAAAAATAGCAACAATTCAAAAATCCTTTATAAATATATTTATTGAATAATACTTCAACAAAATATGAATGTAAGTTCATAAACTGGACATCAAATCAAGTAGGCTATTCCATTCATTACAATGCAACAATGCAACAATGCAATATTCAGTGTTGACAGCTAGATTTTTTGTGGACATGTTCCATAAATATTGATGTTAAAGATTTATTTTTTTGTGAAGAAATGTTTAAAATTAAGTTCATGAATCCAGATGGATCTCTATTACAATCCCCAAAGAGGGCACTTTAAGTTGATGATTACTTCTATGTGTACAAATCTTTATTTATAATTGAATCACTTGTTTATTTTTCAACAAGTTTTTAATTATTTTTATATCTTTTTTTCCAAAATGTTCAAGAAAGACCACTACAAATGAGCAATATTTTGCACTGTTATACAATGTAATAAATCAGAAACTGATGACATAGTGCTGTATTTTACTTCTTTATCTCTTTTTTTCAACCAAAAATGCTTTGCTCTGATTAAGGGGTACCGGTACTTGAATTAAAAACATTTTCACAGGGGGTACATCACTGAAAAAAGGTTGAGAACCACTGAGTACAATTATGTCTGGCTTGATTTTAATACGTAACTAGCACGCTTAAAATGGAAGTCTGTGAAACCACTAATACATAGAATCAACTCAAAGTCAAGAGTTTTTGTTATATTCATATTACCGTATTTTTCGGACTATAAGTTGCAGTTTTTTTCATAGTTTGGCCCGGGGTGCGACTTATACTCAGGAGCGACTTATGTATGAAATTATTAACACATTACCGTAAAATATCAAATACTATTATTTAGCTCATTCACGTAAGAGACTAGACGTATAAGATTTAATGGGATTTAGCGATTAGGAGTGACAGATTGTTTGGTAAACGTATAGCATGTTTTGTATGTTATAGTTATTTGAATGACTCTTACCATAATATGTTACGTTAACATACCAGGCACATTCTCAGTTGGTTATTTATGCCTCATATAACGTACACTTATTCAGCCTATTGTTCACTATTCTTTATTTATTTTAAATTGCCTTTCAAATGTCTATTCTTGGTGTTGGGTTTTATCAAATGTATTTCCCCCAAAAATGCGACTTATACTCCAGTGCGACTTATATGTGTTTTTTTCCTTCTTTATTATGCATTTTCGGCCGGTGCGACTTATACTCCGGAGCGACTTATACTCCGAAAAATACGGTACTCAAAAAAAACAAAACTGTGATTTTTCTGCCAAAAATTGCGATAGTGGTTTGGTTTAAATTTTTTAGATTTTATTAATTCAAATACATCAAAAACTGTTATAATGGTGAGTGAAAGAAAGTAATTTCACTTTTAGACCTTCAATGAACATATTCTTGTCTGAAGTTGCCGCACATGAGAATTATATTCAATAATCTACTTAAATAAATTCCATGGCTGCTTGTCGACACTGTACAGTCATACAACGCAAATTGTTGTTTGTTAGTAGCACAACGGCTGCAGCGCACACAGCACTGTTTCCTGAAACCACTTTTGATTGGTCAGCAGGCCAGGATGCAAGGATCGATAATCCTGATTCAGTTCGAAGGTAGAAGAGGGAAAAAAAACTAAAACCTCAGCCTGCAAATAATAATTGCAGTAATTTAAACCTCAATTTATCCAGCTGATGTTAATGAAATGTGCAGCCCTTCATAGTACAATAGTATAGAATTGATGCTATAAATTAATCTTCTTTTCATTTGGTTCATCCTAGAAAAGGTTTCAGAGAAATCACTTGGCTTTGGGTCGGTACGAATGCATTTGAAAAAAACAAACAGATTCACTGATGCCAGTCAGCCCTGGGTCAAGTAGTGATGCACTGGATGCACATGGACAGCGCTTCCCTTCATTCTCAAAGCCTGGAAGAAATAAAAGGCTTCCTCTAAAGGATCGTGTTTACTTTTAGTACAAATGCAGGTTTAAACTGGCTCTTGATCAGCAGGAAACACTGAAAAACCTTTATGAGATGATTGTCAAATGCTTTTTGCTAACATTTGAGCTTGTAATAGAGAATGTCAGAGGAAAATCAGTGGGTAAGAATAAGGCATTAAACTTGTACGGTAACTAAAAATATCGGACACAGTGGGAAACAAAATATAAAGATAAAATCAATTGTATTTATGTAAGGGACAATATGTTCAACATGAATGTCATAAAATTCCATAGAAATAAAAAGGCATTGTTTTTTTTTAAACATACTTTTGTATGTTTTCTATTTTTTAAGCATCTATGGCTAGCTTTTTTTTATCCAGTTCGTTGTATTCTCAGTCAATTGCAACTGGACTGTTGGGTTTGTCTTAGAAGACGTTTTGCCTCTCACACCGCACATTATTTACCACTTGCGAATATTTAAAATTTAATTTCTATAAATTTCCAGAGCTTTTTAGTCATTAACTTTAAATCATAATCTTAATTTTAGCATAGATAGTTATATTTTGTCTATTGTAGTTCAAAAATAGCTGCACGGACAGAAAATTTCTCTAGTTTTAGTATTTTTTTCCCTAAAATCTAGTCTTTCTATCTTATATTTTGTCAGCTCTATTTTGCAGTGCATCTGTTCAGGCTTCATCAATTCTTCCTCATAGACTTAAAATGGTCAGATCTAGTCATTTTTTAGTAAAAGTAAAACATTTGTGTATATATATATATATATACATATATATATATATATATATATATATATATATATATATATATAAAAAGTACCGATTTGCTAATAGCATTGGTTAAAACATAATCCATCACTGTCTAACAAACACAAACACTCATAACACAGTATTGCCGCCAGCAGTAGTTGTTTTCTCAGATGTCATCCCACTGATGGATGATAAAACTGCTGGTGACACACTTGGATGTTACAGAGCATACATGCAAACGGGAGGAATATGTGTGAATAAAGGGTGTGAAAATCAAACTGAACTGAAAACTGTGCAAAATGTATTCAATGTAGTCACTCCCCACTCCATCTTACTTATGAGATACAGACAGATACACTGTGATATTTCAGAGAATAGCAACAAGCTAGTGTGGCCGATATGCTTTACTGGCAGGTTAGCTCGTGATCTGGCAGCTTCCACTGTGGATATTTGTATTTTGGAGATGTGAAAGATGTGTCTGAATGTTTTCCCCTCTAGATCATATTTGTTCCATTCAGAAATTAGAATGTTAGTATTTGGAATGAATAAATGGGTGACTGTGGTTATTCAATCGAGAGTCGACTGCAGTGGTGATTAGTTTTTCCATGGATTAGACTGGTACTAATCAGCCAATTGTTAGTATGAATACAATCAGTGAAATTCAATATAACGTCTGATATACCCATCTGATCATTATAATTTGTTACAAGTTTCTCATTTATCTTTTTGATGTGCCTCCATGTTGCTTTTTTTTATACACCATCTTTATATCAATCATTTAAATGAAACAAAAATATGTCGGAGGTTTAGGACTTCTGAGTAAATGATAAAAAACATAGAAATTAGGAGCTAACCATGTCTAGCTTTAAGAAAGGGCTGAGACGCTGCTGCTTTGTAAAACGTTTACTGACAAACTGTTACTGTCAGCTGTAATCAATGCAAAAAAAAAAACATGAACTTTAAAAGCGTAACCCACAAACAGCGCATTGAAAGACTGCCCTACTTATGATCTAGTTATGTTCCGGAAGTCTGTATTTTACATTTTTCGCAAGTCGCTATTTTGCCATTTTTCTATTACTATCATGATTGTTTTTAACCACTATTCCTTAGTGCCTTTCAGCGTATGTGCTCGCCCTTTCTCTATCCCTCCTGCCCCCTTTGCCATTGACTCAAGTAAATACAGTCACAGTAACCTCATTAATATTGAAACACATTTAAATCATACAAAACTATAACAATAAAACCTTCTTACTTTGAGGTGATGGATGAGAAGGTGGACAGGTGGTTGTGTGGGGCTATTGGCGGAGTGGCACTGGGGGATAATTTGTCAATTATAGCTAATTTTGTTTCCATTATGGTTGCTTGCTGCTTCTTAGCACTGCCACTACCATCACTTGCCGTTCATTTGCTATTAGTCATGATGATGAGTTAATTGTATCACAAAAAAACACTATCAGCTAAAGCATATGCCAATGCGCTGAGACAACTATTATGTGTGGAGTGTGAGGTGAGACCTTTCACATGTACACAGGTCAAAGGGAATAATTTTTTGTACATACTGTTTATGCATGGACTGCTATTGTTTATGTTTGCTGCAGAGAAAAACAGGATAAAGCTTACATTTTTAAGGAGATAAGAAAAGTCACATTTTACTTTACTTCCACGCTGTCACAGTCATCAGACTAAGAAACTAATTACAGGGTTTCCCCCAGATTGCCAATATAGCTGTGGCTAGGGGCGTGGTCAATATTATGTAGTCCTATAATTTGCACAATGGCAGCTGATGCATATATTTTCCTTAAAAAGACTAAAAAAAATGTTGTACATACATTTAAAAACAAATCTGTGTTTAAAGTAATTAGTCTTAACAGAACTTTTTTCTTTTATTATATCGTGTTGCTCTATTTTCAATTGTTGGTTCTTATTGTACAATGTAAGATAGGATGCACTTTCTTGAGAATTGTTCAAGTTTCTAGAGACTTCTCCAATCTTTTTGTGACTTTTTCTTCATTAGAAACCACTAGGAACAAATCTAGCACATTTTTCTGGTGTAATTGCAGACTGTACTCATGTTTCAAAGCTTTTTACTTCTGTCGCTCAATGTTTGCGACAAACAGCAATAGCTGCAGCGAGCCCGACGTCACACTTGCTTTCCAGCTGAACAATCTGTCTTTGAAAGAGCGCCACTGTCCTCTTTAATATTTGCACATTGCACATTTTGTAGATCGCTGTCCGATGGTATATCTCGGATATAATAAAGTACGTGTCACATGGGGTTTATGCAGCTTGCTGCGGTTCGTTCTCTCAATGCAAAAAGACGGCTCCGGACGAAGGTGTAAAGGTAAGCTTGGATTTAGTAACATAAATCACTCAACTACCAAAAACACAAACAACACAACAAAAAAGGCAAGCGTGCCTAAAACACATGGAGCTACTATTTAGCAGAAGCTATGGCATGGACAAGGAACTTACTTGGTATAGGCGTGACACAAAAAGTGTGACATAATCAATGAAGCCAGGCCGACTGACTGGCAAAGGTAACTTAAATAATGCCTCTGATTAGTGCTCGGGAAGCAGGTGAGCGGGCGAGCACTAATCAGAGACAGGTGAACACAATAAGTCGCCATGGTGACAAAGACACACAAGGAAGCCTAAACGGGAACTAAAGAAGTCCAAAACTAACAGAACATAACTAAACAAAACATGATCCGGACCACGGATCATGACAGTACGTCCACATCGCAGACATCCCAGCAGGCACAAGACATGCCTGCTGGGAATCAACAACGTTGATTATACCTACATATCCTTTAAAACTGACTTTGAAACAACATTGCAAATTAGTTGTATTTGTTGGTGTCTAACGTTGGATCCTTGTTGTTCATTGGGAAACTACTCATTTAAATCGTCAAATCAACATCACAACCTGACATTGAATAAATGTTGTCCAAAAGCATGTTGTTTCAACGTTGTATTTGTGTTGTAATATATTGTTTGGAAAATGACCAAAATTCAATGGTCAAAACAAGGTCAGAACCCAACATTGATTAAACGGTGTCAAAAAGAATGTTGTTCCATTGTTAGGTTTGAGTTGCTCAACGTCAGGACTTAATTCAACAAGTTCTCAATGTTGTTTCTATGTATTGTGCCTGCTGGAATTCTGTCTCTGTTCCAGACAATCGGCAGTGCTGTTTCCGTAAGTAAAGTATTTTTTCGGTGGCGGAATTTTGGGGCATCACTAGTAAATAGTGCGTAAATATAATCTATATTTATCAATTAATACAATATGTTACCTAAATTTGTTTTCATGCAAAAAAACATAAATTTTTAGGTTGTGGCGGCTTTTATTTTGCCATAGTGATGAGCAACGATCCATTACATGTCAGGGAAACCCCTTAATTATCAGCTAAATGTTTCAAATAAAGCGGTAAGTTCAACTCTTACTTGAGTTGGAGGTTCTGACAATGCATGTAAGAGCATTACTAAACTAATGCTGTGGTGATGGGACGCATGGGTTGCAACAAAACGTCATACGACATTGATGGCGGAAGTATTTTAACCTACACAGTATAGTCTGTTTGTGAATTGAAAGATCGCAAGTAGTAGCAGCCCTAATTTGACTCCTTGTATATAATAGCAGAGGCAGCACGGTGTAACAGGGGATAGCGCGTCTTCCTCACAATTCGAAGGTCCTGAGTTCAATCCCGGGTTCGGGATCCTTTTGTGCGGAGTTTGCATGTTCTCCCCGTGACTGCGTGGGTTCCCTCCGGGTACTCCGGCTTCCTCCCACCTCCAAAAACATGCACTTGGGGATAGGTTGATTGGCAACACTAAATTGGCCCTAGTGTGTGAATGTGAGTGTGAATGTTGTCTGTCTATCTGTGTTGGCCCTGCGATGAGGTGGCGACTTGTCCAGGGTGTACCCCGCCTTCCGCCTGAATGCAGCTGAGATAGGCTCCAGCGACCCCCCGCGCCTCCGAAAGGGACAAGCGGCAGAAAATGGATGGATGGATATATAATAGCATTGCAAACATTGTCAAGAAATATGAATATGGTTGAAGCATGTGCCAAAGTATTTAGGTGAAACTCCAAAAAATGTTACTATTGTGCAATGGTTTATACCGGCAATTAGATCACACGGACTCATAACATGAAACTCAAGATATTTCAAGACTTCTTTTGATACAATTTTGATGATTATGGTTTACAGCTTATTAAAACCTTGTTTTGAACATTCAGAAAATTTGGGGTTTTCAAAAACTGGAAACCATGATGAAACAAATAAAAGCATGACATATTACACTTTGTATGTAATGGGTTTATATCTCATATTCACATTTCAAGTTGAATTGCTATAATGACTGGACTTTTACACAATATTCTATTCTTCTATTGCTATAAAAATAAAAAGCAGACCCGAGTGAATGGTCTTTTGAAAAGTTGGTCAATGTGCCACTGTGAGAATGTTGTAATGCCCCTATAGAACCTTGTTCCCCCCACTGTGGTAATGTTGTAATGCCACATAGAACCTCGGTCCCCACCTCTAAACTATCTGGAGGATGGTGCTGTGCTTTAGCTAATCTGATCATCTGTGACCTGCTGAGACATGAAACCCACCACTCGAGCTCCTGTAATCTGCAGTCAAATATGCACGTAACACATGGAGTCTTTACTCTACAAATACACCATAGAATCTGTTGCTAGGCGAATCTCTAGTTAAAAGTCTCCAGCCAGTAGCCTGATGCTGTGAAAATAGATGTGGCAAAAATCCTGTATCCAACAGCAACTCCATCTAACCATATCGGTGAAAGATTTCACAGAAATAGGTTACATACTTTTTATGTCCTACTTTGAAAGAACTGTGCCACAATCCCGTGAGAAAACAGCGGGCCTTATGCTAATTTTACAACAGTTTCAATCACTCCTGGCATATAAGGCAGCGAGTACTCTGGAGCGTGCTTAATATAAAAATAAAATCTACTACAAATGCAAATGAAGGGGAAAAAAATTAAGAAACAAAGCAGAACATTAAGATCTTGTTGCCTCAATTGAGCGTATGTCAGGGCATGTTGTGAATTTGCTTAAAACCATAGGACAGATGAAGGAAGATAATGAGATGGAAGGAAGCAGATCTGTGCATCAAAGCCTCTTTCGAACACACTCAGCAGATAAGGGCCGAAGCGTTGCATGGCTGCTTACTCCCCTGTTTTGGAGATTAAAGCTTCAGTTGCTGACAAAAGAAAGTTAAAAGGTATCGTTTCAAAATGTACTGAATAGAAAAAGTGGGAGTTGTTTTACTACTCTATAGCAGTTTCAACCTACTACTGCATAAGCAAGAAGCACTGTAGGAAAACCTACAACTTTGTAATCATATTTAGGCTGTACTTCTGTTTAGGGCATACCTGGGCAAATTAAGGCCCGGGAGCCACATGCGGCCAGTTAAGCTTTTCAATCTGGCCCGCCGGACATTCCCAAATAATTTTTTTAAGATGGAAACTGTAGCTGCCATTATGATGTGCAGTGATGTTTTCAAATGACCATAAGTCTTCAACTATACAAAATATTTCAATAGTTGGTATCTGCACTTTTGTACGATATTTTAGTACCTAGTGTTGTCCCGATGCCAATATTATTTCGATACTTTTCTAAATAAAGGGGACCGGAAAAAATTGCATTATTGGCTTTATTTTAACAACAAATCTTAGGGTGTGGCAGATCGGTACTTCTTTTTGTTACCGAATATGATTCATTAGTATCGCGGTACTATACTAATACCCGTATACCGTACAACCCTACTAGTGACTATGGAAAATTACGTCACAGCAGGTCAGACGAGGCACCGAGCAGTGTGGGTGGGGAGCATTTCCACAGAGTGTTTCCAGAGCGGCCAGCCTGAAATGTGAGTGCCAGGGACACACGCAGAAGAAGATTTTTTACAAGAAAGTTCTAAAGCTTAGTGATATATCAGATTGTAGATGTTTTTTGTTTTTTTTACCCCTTCGCATTCATATTTCGCTGTGTTTTTTGCATTTTTGTTGCATTTGGCTTGATTGTAAAATATGTCGATTTGAGAGGGGGGTGTTGTCAATATTCAGGGTTTTATCGTTCATAGAAAAAATTAAAATTTCGTTTTTAAGGCGGTTTGTCATAACATTTTTAACATTCAATCAGACTTTATTGTGAGGTTTTATATTAGTTTTCCTAAAAATAGATATACCGGCCCCCAGACACATTTTTTTCTCTAAATTTGGCCCCCGAGTCAAAATAATTGCCCAGGCCTTGTTTAGGGTATTCAACACTTAAAAACAATATAGTAAAACCATTATCCTAGCAAAACATTTAAATAGTCTCACAGTTAATAGTAAAACACAAGGTAGGACAGTCTTCTTTCATGACTACATTTTGGATCTTATTGTTCATCTTTAGTTTGAATATCGTCTTGGACCTCTCTGCGCAGAGCTTGCATCTTCTCCCTCTGCTTTTATGGGTATCCCTGGTTTCTTCCCACGTTCCAAAAATTGCATGATCGGTAAAAGCTACTATGTCATTTGCTCAAAACTAAATTTTTTGATCCCAAAATTATAAGAACACTACCAGCTAGCATATGTTACCATTAGTGGTTTGTTAAAAAATTATGAAAAAGAAAAATGTCTATATTTTCATAATTACAACTTGATATTCTTCAGAATCAGAATTAGATGCTGAGTTTGGGAAACACTGACGATCAGACCCAAAGCTTGATGGTGATTTGGAAATGACATGTTGTCCATTGTCATTCTCAATGTTTGCATCCAAAGGGGGACAGTGCCTTGCCTGATCAGTGTGTTGTTTGCCGTCTGTGATGAGGCCTCCCGAGAATGTTCTCTGGTGGGCTGAAGGCACCCTGAGGAGTACGCAGTTGAAGAAAATAAGTCTGCATCAAGTGAAGGCTGAGAGGGCTAAAGTGGCACGTGCACTGGGGTATCTCTTAAAGGGGCTTAAGCACCATCATTTGTGACTTAAGTGGGGGTTCAATATGGACCTGGCACACCTAAGTACATTACAAATACAATTCTAATTTCCATTCCGATTTACATCTATAGTATTTTGATTATATTTTTTAATGATTCTTATGTGATATCGCTGCATTTACATTTACTGAATAAATAAAACAGGGGTGTCAAACGTAAGGCCTGGTTTAATCCGGTCTGCAAAACGAGTTTGCTAAGTATCAAAATGAGCTGCATTTTTTTTTTAATTAAAAAAACTGCTGTTCTAAATGTGTCCAGTAGATGTCGCAATAACAATAACAGTGTAAGCCACATCACACAGTTTAAAGATGACGTGTCAGCTGACTTGAAGCACCTTCTCGATTGGCTGTTGCTACTCCAATCACCTGCTCCTGTTGTGGCTGGCGGCAGACTAATGCCGTAGCGACACACAATACCTTCTTTTATTGTAAATTATCCACTCAACAGGTAAAACAACGAAACGGTAAGATGCAAAGACGTAAGTCAACATGACCATCATCTTTGTAGTTTGGTTGATGGTACGATGTGCACTCTGAACTCCATTGTAAAAATGTGTGTTTCTACATTTGTTTTTTGCTCTATTTTATTTTATGCTTGAAACTACCATTTTCACATTGGTTGCGTTTTGTAGTTATGTTACCTTTAATTCGGCTATTATGGTGTCATTTTGACATTTGTTTTGATTATATTGTAATTGTAATATTTGAATGATGATCAATGAATGTGCTGTGGCAGTTGTGGATGTCACCAATGCGGCGGTTTGAGGACACTGGGTTGATTTTCCAAACACATCTTAAATGGTGAACTGCCAACGTGCGAATGCTAAACAGGAAGTGCTTAAAGTTTAATGGCTTTGTAAATACATTTGTTTTTCATGTTGTATTTGAAATGCACCAATTTTTTCCTCTGAATTTTCAGTGTTTTGCCAAGAGGACTACTTGTAATACGTACATTTTAAAAAATTTGCTTGTTCTATTTTTGGCCGAAGTAAGACGAATAAAACAATTTTGAAGTTGTCTTTACTTTATGCCATGATTTTACCACTCCAGCCCACGTGGGAATATATTTTCCTCCATCCGGCCCATGTGCTATAAAATTAGTTTAACACCACCGACCTCAAAAGGGACAAGCGGTAGGAAATGGATGGATGGAGTCCTGACATAAAACAACTTGCATGCGCACATGCAGAAAACAAAAGTAAACAACTACGCAAGTGCCAACACTGGGAAAAGACAACATCCAAATTTGGCCACATTTGCCTAAGAAAACACCATGTTGGAGTCAGTGTGTTTGCTGTTTGAATGAAGAATACATCTCATGTAACCGGTTATCCAGTCGGAGAATAGTGTCTTATGGTGGATTTACGTTATGTTCGCTGAAGGGAAATGTGACACCGATTAGATATTAACAAATTGACATGTGAAATTCACTGTTAATACTTTATATCTCTCACAACAATCAACAATATATTATTAGACCGTCATTGTAGCAAGTGGTTGAAATTATTGTTGGACGTTTGCAAAAGTAAACAACGAAATGCTCGAATAATGTCTGCTAATTCTGATTGGAAGACAAATATAACATTTAAAAAATTAAACGACACCACAGCACGGTAGAGAAGTAGTAGTGCTTTTGCTTCACAGCAAGTAGATCCTGGGTTCAATTCCCGGGCTCGGGATTTTTCTGTGTGGAGTTTGCATGTTCTCCCCGTGACTGTGTGGGTTCTCTCTGGGTACTCCAGGTTCCTACCACCTCCAAAGACATGCACCTGTGGATAGGTTGATTGGCGACACTAAAAAAAAATTGCCCTAATGTGTGAATGTGAGCGTGAATGCTTGTCTGTCTGTGTTGGCCCTGTGATGAGGTGGCGACTTGTCCCTGGTTTACTCTGCTTTCCGCCAGAGTGCAGCTGGGATAGGCTCCAGCCCCCCTGGCCCGCTGCAGTCCCAAGAGTGATAAGCGGTAGCAAAAAGGATGGATGGATTGAAAGACGCCTGATCCAATCTGAGGATATTTGACTCAATGTGTTTATTTTTACTCTTTACACTACCTTATGCCATTGGTTCTCAAATGGAGGTACGCGTACCCCTGGAGGTACTTGAAGGTATGCCAAGGGGTACGTGAGCTTTTTTTTAAATATTCTAAAAATAGCAACAATTCAAAAATCCTTTATAAATATAAATAAAAACTTTTTTCCAAATAGTTCAAGAAAGACCATTACAAATTAGCAATATTTTGCACTGTTATACAATTTAATAAATAAGAAACTGATGACATAGTGCTGTATTTTACTTCTTTATCTCTTTTTTTCAACCAAAAATGCTTTGCTCTGATTAGGCGGTACTTGAATTAAAAAACATTTCACAGGGGGTACATCACTGACAAAAGGTTGAGAACCACTGCCGTATGCTACCATCAAGAATATCTGAACTGTTCCACTTCAGAGCAAAAAACATAATTGTGTAAATTTTGTGTACAACAAATAGAGCCTAATAAGTATTATTAAAAACAGTGAAACATGAGGATGCTGTCATTTGGGGCGGCATGGCTCGGTTGGTAGAGCGGCCGTGCCAGCCACTTGAGGGTTTCAGGTTCAATTCCTGCTTCCGCCACAGATGTAGAGAATGTTTTTTTCACTGTGTAAAGCGCTTTGAGTCTCTAGAGCAAAAGCACTATATAAATATAATTCACTTTACTAATTCAAATTTGTTATAACATTTTTTAGGGAAATAAATCAAAGTCTTGCACTCCAATGGTGACAGAAGGTTTTCAGTAAGTATTGCCCAAAGTGCCCTTTAGTGAAAGAGACATTATCGATACTCCAATGACTCCAACAGCCTTTGAGCTACAGGCTGGGTTTTATTTGAAAATCACAGCATGCAAGTAAACATATTGATCACACTCTTCAGCCATGCCATCACCCTGCTCTTTTTTCTAGCTGTTCAAAGTAAAGCAAAGCTTCGAGTAAATCGGAGTAGTGGACTAAAGTCTAGTCAATGCGATGGAAAATAAAAGCGAAATGGAATACAGTGCCATTCATCCATTTTGTCCTAGTGTTTTTTTTTTATTATCACATTATTGCTATGTAATTATATATGTGGCCAAAAGAAAGAATATACTGTATGAGCTAATATAACCTCTGGGCCGGGGGCCTTGCTCCAATTTTACCCTCCTCAACCACTATAGACTCATGCGATTCTATGGCTGTGCGGGCTGCCAATTAGTGTCTCTCCCACCTGTTGCCGTGACTCACTGGTATAAGCATTTGCCTCACGTGAAATTGACCATCTCACTTTCTTCCATGAACTTTGCATGCGCCCAGTCACCCTGTGTGGGCCTAAATGCACACCAAGTTGTACCTAAAAGTAGAGCTAGGCAGTACTGACCTAAGGTCACCTTTCTTTTATGGGCACCCTTTGTGGGAAAGTAAATTAGGCAGAGTGTGATGTAATACCTATATATTGAGAGGCATAGGCTATAAAAAAAAAGAATCCTCATGCGAGCAGTACAGTGTGCATGTTTGGACCATTAGAAAACCTTCAAAGCTTCTACTACTTGATTGGTTAGGTTTATTACAAACTTATGTTGGACTTTTATTTATCGTAAGTTTATGCGGTCGTGGTGTCACCTCATAGGTTGCTGGTTTGACAAAGTTTATTTGATGAAGACACTGATGTCCCCAGTTGCAAATTTAATGCCCACACCCTTCGTAAAAAAATGTGTTGAGTATGACTATCACTTAATTGATTGAATGTGGATTCATATAGCGTTCTTGTCCAGAAACCCAAAGCGCCTAATACTGAAACCCAATATTATTCATTCATTTACTCCACATTCACATTTTGGTGGTGGTAAACTGGGGGATAGACTGCCGAAAAAATGGCTGCCAGTTCATGCCAACAGTTCTTCCACCACCAAACATTCATTCACTTTTATACACCAGTGTGGATGGTACTGGAGGCAAGGTGGCTGAGGTTTCTTGCCCAGGGACACAACAGCTGCGACTGGGATGGAGGAAGCGGAGTTCCAACATCCAAGCCTTTGGTTTCTGGATACCTGCACTACCACCAAGCCAATGGTGCCCAAATTTTACTTATTAGCTTCTAATTTGTAATTGAATGATTTAAATTGGTAGCTAGACAAATTGCTTATATGCGCACAAGATCAATCAAATGTACTCAATTTAGAAAGGCAACACTTTAATGTATTATATCTGATATTTCTGAGGAACATTTAATAGGATGCTAGGTGTCATGCACACCTACTAAACCACATCATCTTTGATTTTATACTGTTGTGTTTCTTCTGTTGACCTGTGAGTTGCTAGTTCATGCCTTAAAGCTGCTATATTTATTTAAAGAACCCCAAAGAATATAAGAACACTATTCGCAGCTAGCATATGTTACTAATAGTGGTTTAAGAGAACATAATTAACTAACACATGTCAATATTTATCACAAGTTCAGGCTGTCAAACACAACAAAGATCTTAAAGAATGAAAGGATTTCAATGGTGGTTGTTATATTACTGTTAAACTGGTGTGTGAAATCTCACTGCTTTTGTAACATAATGTTATCCTTTTTGGCATAGCTTACTACATGGTCGGACCAAAAAGAGGGTGGGGTATAATGCTTGCAGCTCGTTTGAACGCAAGCGCCCTGTAGGCAAACACCTATTTGTGGCTGCAGCAGCTTTAAGATGAGCTGGCAGAGAGAAAAAAGCTCTTTGAACATTATGGAGGTATGCTCACAGCCAATGTTGAGGTTTCCCACACCATACTTGCCAACCCTCCCGGATTTTCCGGGAGACTCCCGAAATTCAGCGCCTCTCCCGAAAACCTCCCGGGACAAATTTTCTCCCGAAAATCTCCCGAAATTCAGGCGGAGCTGGGGGCCACGCCCCCTCCAGCTCCATGCGGACCGGAGTGATGTGTCGACAGTCTGTTTTCACGTCCGCTTTCCCACAATATAAACAGCGTGCCTGCCCAATGACGTTATAACTGTAGAATGATCGAGGGCGAGTTCTTGGTTTCTTATGTGGGTTTATTGTTAAGCTGTTTCATTAACGTCCTCCCAGCGTGACAACAACACACAACAACAGCAGTCACGTTTTCGTCTACCGTTAAGCAGTTCGTCTGCCGTAAACAGCAATGTTGTGACACTCTTAAACAGGACAATACTGCCATCTACTGTACATGCATATGTGACAATAACATCTAGGGCTTTTAGAGAGTGCAGTGCACAACTGCGCACACAACAAGGAGACGAAGCAGAATGCATCATCAGAGAGGGTGTTCAACATGGTTAGAAAAATAGTGACAGAGAATAGAACAAGGATGGACAATTCAACCCTTAACTCAACAATGAGTAGATGAGTGTTATGTGTGTGTGTATGTGTAAATAAATGTACACTGAAATTCAAGTATTTCTCTTATTTATATATATATATATATATATATATATATATATATATATATATATATATATGTGTATAATAAAATAAAAAATATATATAGCTAGAATTCACTGAAAGTCAAGTATTTCTTATATATATATATATATGAAATACTTGACTTGGTGAATTCTAGCTGTAAATATACTCCTCCACTCTTAACCACACCCCCGACCACGCCCTCCCCCCCACCTCCCGAAATCGGAGGTCTCAAGGTTGGCAAGTATGTCCCACACACATGCAGTGCAGTGGCTGTTAGGTTTTTACAAAAACTTAACTTAACTCTGTACTACATCTTTGAAAGAAAAAAAGCGTGTCATAACTGAGTTGCATTATTAATATTATTACCGCTTACACATTCTCACATGCATTGTAATACGATGCCAGTTTCACTACAGCCCGTTAGACAAATCAACAGTTACTTAGGCCGACAAAAATGATTAAAACTATTTTGGTACAAGGCCTCTAAAGATTGCTTCTGTTGCTTCGTTAGATACCAGCCAATTAAGAGGAAATGTGTCTCATTATAAACGATGGGCCCGGGGGGACAGTTGCCTGTCTGTTAAATTGTTTGTAGTAACCTACTGTAGCAGTGTGTCAACTCTCAGGGTTTCTTTGCAAATTATACATTTTTACAATTAGAAGACAAATTAAAATATGTCCTAAGACAGCAGCTAACATATTTCCTGCGCATATATCAATTGTGACATTCAAAAACACACACAAACAGTGGACAGGAAACAGAAACAGAAAGGAGAAAGGTGTTTGTTTAGATCACTTGAATTTCAAGCGAAAAATATAACGATTAGGATTGCATGCATGATACGACAGTTGCCAACACCAAATATATTTAACAGCAACTGTCAATTTTTCAGACTCAGAGACATACATTGGATTAGGAACATCTGCAAATGTCTTTGCTGATGATGACTCTAAGCATCAATAATTAATCAAGGCACTACTAAAGGTCAGGCACACAGCATGACTCCACCTGCTTGCAACATATCTGCAAAGGTGCATGCACCAGTGACAACCCTGCAGTGAGTTCTGTCTGCCTCACAACAAATGTGAGGATGGTGTGCATTCTGCGGAGCTGATTTCAATTGGAATATTTTACAAACTAATTTGTCAGCACTGTGGGTTGCACAGTGATAAAAAAGAGGATGACTCAGAGGTAGTGGGTGGACTGAGACCAGGTGAAACACTGGTACAGGAGATGGGCAGTTTTTAACCACACAATCTACCCAGCATATATACTATATTGAGTGTGGACAGATCTTTTCTATGTTTTGATTTCAGAGTATAGGCCAGGGATGTAAGCTTATTCAGGTAAAAATGAAACAAGAAACCAAGCATAATCAGAAACGAGATAATGAAATGGTAATACCATAACCATAGAGTGAAAAGCTTATCTTAGTACTTAAGTAATGTCAACTTGAACAGCTGCAATGTGAAAATCAGCACAGTAGTTAGCAAGTTAGAGAAGCAGTCAAATGTAGTACATGAATGTGGGTCACAGCAATGGCCTTAATAAAGCCTGTGTGATACATCCTGTTATTCAAATTCGTGTTAATATGTATAATTACACTAATTGCTTTTATTTGTGGGTCCAATATATAGAAGTGACAATTTATCTATTAGACATTTATTGACCTGAGTGAGTAATGATTATGCATTGAACATAAATGAACGACCTGGAATTAAAAAAAGAAAACTACCGTGCAGGTGTACTCACACTAGGCCAGTCATATAATGCTTGAAATATGCTGAACCTGTGCCTGGTTGCTGCTCCCTCTCAGAGCCCCCACAGGCCTGCACTCACACTGAGCATTCATGCTACTGCCTGTTTGTTTGCCCCATGAATTCCACCTGCTACTTTATGGCAATTTCACAGACTTTTTGGGTTTTAAATTGTTCTGATTATTTTTATTGTGCAAGGTGGCGGCTGTCATTTATTTAGGTTTTACTTTTGGATTTCAACAGTCCTGCACCTCAACTTGCGAGCTCAATTGACCAAGTACGTAACTCAAGACACGTGTACTTTAAATCAGTGTTGCACGTTGGAATTAACTAAAATCAATTGAATCTATGCTTGGCCAACCCAAAACACCGCAATTTTATAGTGCAAAAACAAAAACACATTTTTGAAAAATAAATATTGTTTAAAAACAATACAATAGCATGTACAAAAAACAACTGTAGTAGTTTTTGTCACGATTGGGTCGTATCTTGCTGCGTGGTCGTTCTCCCAGGATGCAGACGGACAACTCCGGACGAAGTGTGCAGGTAGGATATGATTTATTTGTCATAAATCATACCATAGATGCAAACATGCAGGAAACAAACAAAAAGGATGTGTGCCGATCGCACGCGGAAGCTAAGGCAAAAACTTGGCACAGGAATCATAAATCAAGAAACAGGAATATACCAACATTGCAGACAGTGTGTGGCGAGCAATGTGAATAAGTAGCTCTCTGATGAGTTCCCGGCAGCAGGTGAGCGTACCGAACACTAATCAGAGGCAGGTGAAACCAATCAGCACCCATGGTAACCAAAACAAACCCAGGGGTGCACAAAACAGGAACTGAGGGAGTCCAAAACTAAACAGAACATGATCCGGGCAACGGATCATGACAGTTTTATGAAGTAATATAATTATAATGTACAGCATTTACGTCTTCCAGCAGACTGAAAATATTTTTTGGTCTGGTCTGATTAGCGTCTTGCCATCTCATTAGACCCAACATGGACAATAAGCTGAATTACCAAAGAGGGAAGGCTGGTCAATAATAGAGCGTAACAATAGTGTCCATAGTATTGGAGTTGAAAAAAGTAGATATTCCTGATTATGCTATCTCCCACAATCAGATTAAGTAGTGGGGGAGAAGAGTGGACACTTTTCACGTGATGTGCTGGGAGGGTCACTACCCTTGGAGCCGCTGACTTTCCTTCAAACTGGTTCGGCCTAAGCTGGGAAGCAAGAGCTGGACGAGGAGGAAACTGCTAGTTCGGAGCGTGACGGAACGACAGACAGCCTGGACACCGCATCCCAGAGCAGATTGAAGCGTGGGCAAGAAGCCGAGCTGTGGGTGGAGGAGCAAGCCCCAGCAGCACAGGCTTCAGTGGCAAGGCTGTAGAAGCTTGACCAACGCTAATGGTTTCGAATGGTTGGAAAACAAAGTTATGTCGATCTCTAGCGATAGAGAGTAAGAGGTTTTGGGGGTTACGGGGTAACACAAACTTAGGCTCGCAACTTAAAGCATTACAAAGAGCTCGTATCTCAAAATATTCATGTTACATGTTCAAATTGTGGTGGTTTTTCGTGGCCTAGCACAGATTAAATGTATTTCAATTCATTTAAATGGAGAACGTTGATTTGAGATACTAGTATTTTGGGTTACGAGCTCCATTACAGAACCACCTAAATTCATCAGCCAAGGTACCACTGGACTGTACACCCTTTGACAAGGTTGAAAGAGTATCATTTATCATTTGTCAAAGGGGGAAATGGTCATGATGATGATATACTGTAACTACAAAAAATAAAAATAAAAACATGTTACTTATCAAATGTAATTGTTGTTTTTAGATTTTACTTCTAACAATAGGGAGTCCAATTCTAAATTATTGTTGTTACCAGTACATTGTTTGAACATTTTCATTGCCAACAGTTTACTAGTATTAATTCTAATTCTAATGGAATATCAGCTCCGTTTGACACATTTAATTTATTTCATTTCATTTCATTTTTTTTATTTATCTCCTTCATTGATGTGCATCTTTGATCGATAGACAATTAAACCTCAGAAACTAAGACAATTAAACCTCAGAAACTAAACATACATTTACACACAAATGCCTGAGAAGGAGCAGGATGAAGAACAATCTTATATTTCCCTGCCTCCTTCAACATAATACATAGTCTTATTCAATGGATATCATACAAACCAAACAAATATATCCAAATTAGGGATGTCCCGATCCAGGTTTTTGCACTTCCGATCCGATACCGATATTGTTTTTGCACTTCCGATCCGATACCGATACTGACCGATACCGATACTGGCCTATCCGAGCATGTATTAAAGTTTAAAGTTATTTAGCCTACTTAGTTGTCAGAATCATGTTGAAAAGGGTTTTAGTACTCTTGATAACAACTAGCCAGCTGAATTAGGGAAGTTTGAATAATACACAATGGTTGGTAACAAGAAACTGACCTGTTTATTCAAGGATAAACACAAAATAGACAAAATTATACATGACAAACAGAAATGGCATCATTGAAACTAGGGCTGGGCGATATGGCCTTTTTTTTAAATTGCGATAATTTAAGGCCATATTGCGATACACGATATATATCTCGATATTTTGCCTTAGCCTTGAATGAACACTTGATGCATATAATCACAGCAGTATGATGATTCTATGTGTTTTGATTGATTGATTGAGACTTTTATTAGTAGGTTGCACAGTGAAGTACATATTCCGTACAAATGGTAACACCCGAATAAGTTTTTCAACTTGTTTAGTCGGGGTCCACTTAAATTGATTCATGCTACAGATATATACTATCAGATATATACTATCATCATAATACAGTCATCACACAAGATAATCACATTGATTTATTTATAATCCGGGGTGTGGAGGGTGGCGCCTGATGTAAGTGTCAAAAAGACAGCCAAAAGAGTTTGATATGAGAATAAATCTAAAGTTAAAATATAGGGTAGAAATGCACCCATTTGCAGGAAATGTACTCTTGATTTTCAAAATTTTCTTTCAAGGCTTGCATGTCTACATTAAAACATTCTTCTTCATACTGCATTAATATATGCTACTTTTAAACTTTCATGCAGAGAAGGAAATCACAACTAAAAAAATCACACATTTTTTCATACGGTGTTGATGTAGAAATTTTTGCCTCGGCATTTTGATGGTGTGGACGTGTGGCACCGAACGGAGATAAGCCTCTCGACAGACGTTACAATATTTGAACAATGATGACGAAAACTGTTTTCTCTGTCGTGTCCGTGTGTCGAAAATTGTTATGCGCTTATTGTTTTATTTGATTTTGTGCGTGGCATAGATTTGCCGTGCGCAGAGGACGTTTGAGCAGGCGCGCACCTTAGCGGCTGCGCTAGCATCACAGCTAACGTTAGCCATGCTGCTACCTCTCTGCTGGGAGAGGACGTATACGTATGTGACGTGTGACGTGTGTAAGAAGTTGCGCTTGCTGTCTGTGAGAAGGACACAGAAGAAGGAGTGGGAAGAGCCTGTAGTGCAATGCCAGCAGCTAAAAGCAACTGCGTGAGAATCCATAGAACTGTGGATGTGTTGAAGGTGTGCTGGAAAATGCGGAACGGAAATAGGAAACAGCAGAAAAGTGGAATGTATTATTTGAATCTATGCGTTGGAAAACTGGATCTGATTCGGCATTTTCCCATGCCTTGCCGATACGCATTTTTTGGCAAATATCGGCGGCCGATCCGATCCAAATATCGGATCGGGACATCCATAATCCAAATATAATGAAAACAAACAAAAATACACAACAATTGCAAAACGTCATGAAGTACAAACCGAACAAAAAAAGTAATATACACCTCACGGGATGATACAAAACAAATACAAAACCAGACAAAAAAACAAGTAAATTAATAAATATTATGCAAAATGTAAACACTTATGGCTGTCCATATGATCTTATTGTTCTGTCTTTATATATTTTTTTCAATTGGAATATATTTTTACAGTCTTTTATCTCATTGTAAAGAGAATTCCATAGTTTAACCCCCACCACTGATATACACATTTGTTTTAAAGTTGTCCTTGAATACTGATGTTTGAAATGACCTTTTCTTCTACGCTCTTCATTCTCAGAAGTGATGACAAACATTTTTTGTAAATTTGCTGGTAATGTTTTACTTTTAGCCTTAAACATAACACATAATGTCTGTAACTTTACGAGCTCCTGTAGTTTCAATAAACCAGAATTAATAAATAATATGTTAGTGTGTTCTAAGTAATCTACTTTATAAATAATCCTTGTAGTTGATACAATGTTACTCTTATATGTGTTCCCCCACACTTCCACACAGTAGCTGATATATGGCAATATAAGTGCACAATACAATATACGCATTGCCCTGTAATCTAACACATATTTGACCTTGTTTAATATAAAAATACTCTTAGACATCTTTTTCCGTACATGTGCAATATGAGATTTCCATGTCAGACCGTCATCCGTCCTAAAAATCTAAGTTCAGAAACCCTTTCAATATCAATTCCATCTATTGACAGTTTGATCGTTTCCTCTTTTTTCCTTTTACAAAAAATCATAAACTTGTTTTTTTTTCACATTTAACGATAATTTATTGACATCAAACCATCTCTTAAGTTTAATCATTTCCTGTTCATAATGTTTGATAATGCTTTTAAGTCATGTCCCATTTGACTACGTTGTCTATCTTTTTTAGATCCCAAAATGTTGGCAGTCTCTGTCCTTTCGTCACAGTCTTTTGAGCCATTTCACTCTATTGCCACTCTCCACTGATCACGGCACCCACACACCACCGCTTTCATGTATCTCCATTACAACGGTCATGCAGAAACTATGTCCGTATATTTAAAGTTCCAGGCACTCCATGCAGTCCAGATTTGATCAATTTGTGTTATTGAACAATTAATCAAAGCAACATAATGTAAATTGCAGATGTTTCTAATCGCAGGGTTTCCCCTACATGTAATGGATCGTGGCAGCCCACCATTGCAAAATAAAAGACACAACATCTTAAAAATGTGTGGTTTTTTTACGTGAAAACACATTAAAGTAATATATATATATATATATATTTTGGATATATTTTTATTTCAAATATGCAAAAAACAAGAGCAAGCCTAATATAGTCTAATATAGTCAAGCCTAAATATAATGTATTGTAACGTCCAAAAGAACTCACAAAAAGTACGATACTGTTTTTAACTTTTATTGCCAATTTTATATTTACAACCGGCCCAATATGTACTCCCTCCCACACATGCAACAGCACCTCCTCTTTCTCCATCATACCCCTTTCAGGCATGGTGCGTTCACAGTCATGGTAACAATGAACATCAATAACACGCAAACATAAACAATAACACCAGCAGGTCAGTACAGTATGAATGGATATATATACTGTATATACAACCTATTATTTGCGCACTATTGAAAAGTGATGCACCGATTATTCGGCAGCTGAAAATAGACTTTGATGACCAAAACAGCACTGCAGAAACCGGATGTTGTGATGATGTAAGCAATACGCATGGGAACGTCAGGAGCGGCGGCAGCATGTCTGCGATGTGGATGTACTTTAATATATCCGGGATATACCCAGAGACAGCGATCTAAAAAGATTGCAAATAAGGTGTAAAGAATAGAAGAGAAGAAGAAGTGCAGTTGAAACAGCAGCACATAGCAAGTGTGATGTCTGGCAAGCTGCAACACCTGCTGTTCGTCGCGCACATCGAGCAACAGAAATAAAGAGTGTTCAATCACGAGTACAGTCTCCAATAACACCAAACAAATATGCTAGATTTGTGGCTAGTCTTTTCTAATAAAGAAACAATCACTAACAAAATAACAAAGTACATTGTACAATAACATAACATTTAGCAAAATGATATAAGAAAAAATATGTTAATACTAATTAATAATAACACATATTTGTTTTTAAATGTAGGTATACCATCTGTTTAGCCTTTTTAAAGAATATATATTCATCATTGCAGATTATGCAAATTATATAATGATGTTATATCAACCACGACCCTAGCCACATCCCCACCACCACGGATATATTGGCAATATAGGGGAAACCCTAAAATCAATAAAATCAATTGATTGTTGCAGTTCAAATATATTTGACAGTGTAATTGAGGGTTGATCCCAGAATGAGGTCTTGGTCGTATTGGTCAACATCCTGCTACTCCTTCCTTGTCTCCTATCTTTGGAATTTCATTGGTATGAGCGCAATGGAGATTTGCGTCTTCCTCTGAGGAGGCTTGTTTGAGAATGAAGTTTGGATCTCATCAACGTTTCCCGTGTCTGCAACAGCTACTGCCTCATCGTGTCTGCACGGATGACCTCGAGGGAGCACTGTCTGATCCTACACCGCACACATTCCCCTCCACATGTTTGCTTGGCCCAGGGAGTGGCCAGTTCAAGAGGTTTACACAGAGGAATGCAACCAAGCCCATCTTTTGAAATAAAATAAAAAGGGGGTCACAAGCAGAAGTGTTAGCTAACACTGACTAAAGACTAGGGCTTTCAAACAATTAATCTATTTAATCCGATTAATCCCACTTTTGAATTTTAATTAAATGTGTTTAATTGCAGTAAATTACTTTCCTGCATAAATCATTAATTTAAAAAATTACCGGTACCTTGACACAAATGCAATTTTATTGTTGTAAACAGTTAAAAAAAAAAGTTTTTATTTGAATGCATGTCAATTATTTGCTCAAAACTTGGTTAAAGCATTTCTAAAATGTCCATTCCAGATGTATTTTAAAAGCAAAATGGGAAAACGAGCACATTAGTTAGAGTTTCCTCAATGATCTTTGCACAAACGTTTGCACTGGCCTGATCTCCGACCGTAGAGCAACCTGCGCCACCTTTCAGGTAACAAACTGTGGTTAATGTAAAGGAACATTTGCGGTCAAAATACATTGCATGATTAATCTGTGTTACTAATGAGAATATATTTTGCAATTATTTGCTTGTGTTTTAACTTTCACCTCCCTACTAAAGACTTAAAACAGTACAATGAGAATGGCCCTCGTCATAGAACTGACATATGTCAAATCTAAATATTTGTTATTCTGATTTGCACCAAATGGTACCCCTTTATATACCATGCATATACCTGAATTTTGTTGTAGGATACATGAGTATTTAATTTAGAATTTGAGGAAACTGCTGCATTAACATTTTATAATTTTTCCCCTAGTCCCCCCTCCACAGCTCCACTAGTTAAATAAGTTTGAAGTTATCCCGTTAACTATCAAACAGTGATGTTAAAACAACATAATTTGTTTGAGCTCTAGCTAGTTCTACCTTTTACTTCCGACAATCCGATGCCTCTTTATTTAAAAGTTTGAGACATCCAACGACCCCAAAAAACACTTGTCTGAAGCTCGAGTTGGATTAAGATGATTTAGAAAACCAGGGCGCCTCAACCCTTGGGGAGCGGTATTTGCCCCAAATGAAAATGCACACTACATACCTAGAGGAAACTTCTATGGTTTTCCATATCACACCATGTTTTTGGCCACTTCAAAAAACATATGTGATATCGGCACCTTTCAGTCCCCTGAACTAAACAATGTGGTTATGATGACCTCTCTTAGTACTCTCCTTTGAAATACGTATTGGTGAGAACATCAGAGAATGTATTTTGCAATGACAAGCAGTCTATTAATTAGATTTTCAGTCTAACCCAGACCCCTTCTCTTGTCTTCGCCCCAGGCTATCTTGCTCACAGCAAAACAACTGTTTAGCCTAGCGCTCACAGGAAATGGCTTCATCCGTGATATTAAAAGGTGTGCGAATGATGCAAAACACTGTGTACTTGCCCGCCCAAGTTGGCTTAGTGATACTGTGACAGGTATCATAACCATGTCACACGGGAACAACAGCTTGTACTGTCGTTGCAGTCCCTGTGTTACATATTTGAGGCAGGTCTCAATGGAAATGTAATGATCCCTGGTCAGCCAAATGTAGCAGCTTGTCCTATTTTAGGCTATGGCAAATGTAGCATGAAAAGACTTCATGACTAGAGCCAACAGTGTAGAACTAGGAGACAAAATAAATCAAAATGCTCAGAGAAGCATAGCATAGTTGATATGCTTCAAGTTGAGGAGAGATTTGTCTTTCTTACAATGCCCATAAAAAACCAAAATACTTTAAGGTAAGTTCGCAGTTGAACCTCCACTGAACAGGCTCTGAACATCAGACCAGCTCCAGCACTGAGAAAGTTCAGATAAAAAAGGTATCACAATTTGTTTCTGAAAAGAAATGCTTGTGCTTGTGATCAAGTGATCAAGTCATGCCTGGGGGCACACACTCCTGGCATGATAGATCATCAAGTGAGAGGGACCAGGAAGACGATACAGGCATAATGGGGCTAAAACCAGTCTACTGTGGAAAACCCATTTCCTAAAGGATAGTAAAGCTTCTATTCTCTTGGGCATCACTTGGAAAGATTTGGTGAGACTGGCCTACATGACAGAGTCAGAGGTGTCTTAAAACTAGGGGTGTAATGACAAACTGTAATAATGATAACCACCGTAAAACTCCCGACGGTGAGTAATAACTTTTCTAATTAAAATGATCAAAAAACCAAGACTGATAAATGCGGTGTAATAAACTCATGAACTGATTAGCTTAAATGCCAACATGAAAACAAGAGCATCAACGTCTTTTCCGATTAAGAAACGACATACCCCAATCTTAGCATATACAAGCACATTACTGTCTGAGTAACTAAGCTCTTCTGTCGTGCAAATTGATCCAACAAGCTGTGCTCTCTGAGCACAAAGTGATCATTCTATTAAAGACGGAGGTGTTCTTACGGTGCACAAATACATGCAAAATAGTGGATTTTCTAACAGTGTGTCTACTAATAATACCTTGGTCAAAAGATTTCAGTGTGTGTACTTTTTGAGCACATTCAATAATACTGCGATAATTAATGATAACCGTGATCATTTTTGTCACAATAACCGCGATATGAAAATTTTATATAGCTGTTATTGTGACCAACAAATTTCATATCGCTACAGTATATCCCTACTTAAAACACACAGAATCTTGTATTCTGACAAAATATGGTGAAAAAGGGGTCAAGGAAATTAGAGATAATTACAGCTAACCAGTTTATCCATGGTTTCTCATATATTCATTTATTTGTGACGACCCGCAACAAAACTTTTTGGACTGCCACCTATTATGATCTTTCACATAATTAGGCTGTGGGGTAAATGCAGCTTGTCATGACAACTTTGTACAGTCGATGGCACAACTCTGCTTCTGAGCACACAAGAGATCTGCTTAGGGATATTAGTACATAGTGTATGTAAATTTGTATACATTGGTACCTCTGCTTATGAATGCATATCGTATACATTTTTGGAGATACATGCCGTCTTGGATAATTGCTTGCTTTAAAGAGGCTGTTTGTAACTTTTTCGCAGATGCCTACAGGGCGCCAACTTACCAAAGTGTTGTCAGTATTATATCCCACCCTCTTCTGGCTCTGACCACATAACTACGGACCCACATAACACATGTTTTAGCGTTGTCAGCTCATGATAGCGTTTTGGCAGAGTTTAGCCACTAACTTTAGCTAGTTTCATTTTAATTTTTTTCATTTATTAATTTATTTCAGGCAATGACATAAAAAAGTACAAGGTAGACAACACATAATAATATGCATTAATATAATGCAAAAGGTAATGTACAGTATGTAAGCATGATGATCCAGTTTTGCCTGAAAGGGAGGGAGAAGAAGATAACTTATTTAATCCCACCCCCAGTTCTCCATTCAGTGACTAATACATTGCGCTTCACTGTTACTGCTATCATTGAATGCAGTAACAACATGATTTGGCTACCCCTGTGGTAAATTTTAAATGTGCTTTATAAATAAAGTTGATTTGATTTGATTTGATTGAACATTTTTAATTGCTTCTTCGGGCCTTTATGTGTGTGCACGCGCTTCAGGTGTGTGAAGGTGTAATGCTGACTTAATAGATTTTACCCAGTGTGGTCAGTCAACGAATCAGATTCGACTGAAAATCCTTAGTTGAAGACAGCCCTAGGGTGTATTCCCTTTTGTCAGAAATGATAATTGTAATTCTGTAGCAATATTACATAATTTGAAATTGGATTTTTAAAACTAAAATATGAAAACATTTCGAGGTAAAAAATAAAATAAAAATCACGTTAATCTTGCAATATAAAACAGTATTTTATACAAAGGGTAACTTGCAGCTAGAGTACATCCTCCTCCTAGTGTTCTGGCCCAGTTTCTAAGGCTATTTATCATTGTCAAGGTTGTTTTGTGTGTTTCTATATACAATTTGATGTGAAAGACGTTTTCCTGGATGATTATTTTACTTTCAGCATCTAAGCATGTCAGCCACAAAATAATAGCTCAATTATTGGTTTTGCAAGTGAAATATTACAAAATTGGTAACATTCATGTTGTTTGTGCCTTGTGTGTTCGTTGACAAGGAACCAAGACTAGAAGTCTCAGAACAACTAGAAGAGAAAAAATGTGCACCTACCAACACAAATGATGGCGACAAGGCATGGTAACTTTAGACAAACACACTGAAGAAAATCCCACATGCATACCAGTGGTGACAGTGAACATGACAACAGACATCCCTGACCTTTAGTTTCATAGGTCAGAATGAACTGCTAACTGCGGTACGGTATCGGGGTAATTTGGCCATCCAACAGCGAACACCAGCCGACCATTTGGAAATCAAAAATCTAACTCTTTCTGCTTTGTTTACTATGCATTCCTTAAAAATCATTTTGTAGTGTGATAGTAAATATAACATTGTTAAACATGATAAAAGGAAAGTGTTTACCTTTAAAGAGTCAAAACAGGCAATCACTCTCCCGTTTTCCACCTGGCAGCTTTTAGGTGGATGGGCAAATTTGCACTCTTCATCACTGCGTGAACAAGTCCCTCTCTGAAACTGCCGACACACTTCCAAGGTCAGCCATTTTGTGTCACGAATGGAAGCAATGTTCAGAGCCATGTCAGCGTCGCTAGCTGGTTTGTAGCACACTTGGTTTCAGGAGGCAGCACGTCTTCGGAGGAGCTTGTACAGGATTCCAGGAAAAACAAATAATGTTTGCAGCTAAAAAACCTGCCGAAAAACTTGCTTCAGCTAAGTGGATGACTTGTCGTTGCAGACAGCAAAGTGGCGGTAATGAACTTGCAGTCTTGTTTGTGAGCAGTACACGGGACTACAATGCTGTTGCGAAATTTGTCACTTAAACAGTGTTCATCACTCTGCAAGAACCAAGTTCAAACCTCTGGCCAAGCAGAGGAAGCATTCTCAGAGATGAGTTCAGTTGGTTTTCCCTAAGTCTCCAAAATGTCCAAAAGTGAATAAACTGATATAGACAGGAAAAAGCAATATTCTGAAGTTTAGAGTTAAGGGCTTAAAGCAAGCGTTTCTGAGCGTCCTGTCTCGACTGCAGATGGACTCAGGAAATCTTCAAAACTTTCACAGATCTTCAAGTAGGGATGCTGTCTCACAAGGCACTTTCTATCACCAATCTGGAGTGGAAAAGAGAACAACATAAATAGAATGAAAATGTTGCATGTGTGATCTGCTTTAAGGCATTTATCTCTTTTGGCTAGTATAAAATATAAGTCAGTCAATAAGCAATGTACTTCAAGACAAAAAATCAATGGTAGAAATCTCCTTAATGTGAGATGTTGGACAAGACAAGATCTCGGGGTCCAACCCACCTTGAAGAAAGAAAAATGGTCGGCAGGACGGCAAGACCAGAGGTTACTAATTGTTTTCTGTCATACCCCCCTCGATACATTTTTCCACGCTGAAACAAGGCCAACAGTGCTTTATTTACTGTTATGGTGCTGTACTCACACAATGGCCGACCTGAAAAAATAAGTCTAGTGCAGGGATCTCCAAACTTTTTTATTCGGGGGCTACATTGGGCTGAAATAATTTTAACTTTTTAAGGTCAAGGCAAGTGTTGCCTTAAAGGAGGGCTCATATTTTAGGGCACCAAGGCAAGTTAGAAGGTCACCAAGGCAAACATTATTTACTTTTGAGGCAGGAGATATATATATATATATACATATATATATAGTGTTCATGTATGAGATCTAGGGCTGCCAATTATGGCCAAAGTAATAATTAAGATTATTGTTATCAATATTGGAATCATGATTACTGATTGTTAAGTAAAGCAGTGTTAGGGTGTGAACGTAACACTATCATGTCATTTGTAATGTCTAATAAAAAGACTATAGATAAACGTTATCCATATATGTATAGACAAATATTAGGTTTTTTATTCTTTAATAACATCAACTTGTCAGCTTTTTGTCATTACATGATGTCTTTATCTCTATTTTTACATTTTGATAGAGAGTTTTTATTTTTTTATTTTTTTTAAGTTATGTACATCATGTAGATGATGTGTCGGGACAGATCCATTATGAGTTTGAGCAGAAATATGTCGTATAGGAATTAACTATGCACAATAACACATTAACACAATTATGTCACATGATTGATTTTTTAAGTGACATGAAAAAAAACACAAGTAATGTAAACAAAACCTGGTTTTTACTTCTTGATATCAAAATAAAACACAAAGCATTTTGGCTAATTATGATGAAGTTTAATAAACAAGCTTTTTTCTTCTCCAACGCCTCTTTAGTGTTTCAGTACAACAGTTTGGCCAACAAAAAAAATCGAATAATCAATCTTCACCATCTGCGTTCAGTTCGATGAGATAACAAAACATTTTAGCCAGTATTGATGTTATTTGAACACTGATACAGTTTGCAGTTAAATAAAGGAGGAGTGAACATCCCAGTAAACAAAGTAAAGACTTTATAAACAAGTTGTGACAACGTTCACGACACATCACCTGCTGCAAAACATCAAATAGTTTTCCCCTTCGATGTATACTTTTAGTGTGGGGACAAGTGTCTCCAATATTGTCCACACCTGTCTCCATCTAAACACAGCAGTGTGCTCTTAAACGCACGGCAGTAGCGAGGGAAAATGACGTTACACCAAGCGCATGGCTCCGTTTAATCCGAGGGGAAATCTCCGCAGCAAAGTCGGTGTCGTTAGTCGGCCATTAATATCAAGCCAAACGACGCTGGTGCGCATGCGTCTGACTTCATGTTGCCAAAAATGCATTTATAAATGACGGTTTTTCGGTCATTAAAAAATTAAACGGTATTACTAACCGTCTGGAATTTGATCACAAATTATCATTATACCGTTTACTGTTACACCCCTTGTCCAAGTAAAAAGTCAAGGGCGGTCATGGCATGTTCTTGCTTCAAATGTTGGTAAATTTTTGGGGCATTACGGCAAATGACGAGGGCGGTAGCGGCAAATGCCGCGGTGCCACAGTAAAATTTGAGCGCTGTATATATATATATATATATATATATATATATATATATATATATATATATATATATATATATATATATATATATATATATATATATATATATATATATATATCTATATATATATATATATATATATATATATATATATATATATATATATAGTAGGGGTGTAACGGTACACAAAAATTTCGGTTCGGTACGTACCTCGGTTTAGAGGTCACGGTTCGGTTCATTTTCGGTACAGTAAGAAAACAACAAAATACAAATTTTTTGGTTATTTATTTACCAAATTTGTAAACAATGGCTTTATCCTTTTAACATTGGGAACACTATAATAATTCTGCCCACATTAATCAACATTAAACTGCCTCAAGTTGTTGCTCAGATTAAATAAAATGACAAAACTTTTCTTATACATATAAAAAGTGCAACATTAAACAGTTTCAAGTGAACTCATCATGCTTAATTTATTACAGCATTTGGGAAGCCTGTAGTTGCTTTTATTATGTAAATGTTATATTTTTATCAACATGTGATAGCCGGGACCCTGCCATTCAAAACTAGGCTGCTCCATTACTAATGATTAATGTAACTATAGCTGAAAAAGTAGTACAATAGCAATAGGAGAGACTATTCATCCCTGAACACCATGGAGTTCATGTCGGCTTAATGATGCAGTTACATTATTATATCAACTATCAGAGACAGAAACTCTTCATTTAACATTACCGGTATGTCCTTTTTTGCTGCTTCAACACAGCTCAATCAACACAGAAAAAGGTAAAGTGAAATAACAGACAGACAATGCTTTGCGGTCCGTAACAAACACACACACACACACACTGCAAAATGAGCTAACGTTACGCTAAAAGCTAATTAGCCTTCACTTCAAGCCAGAACTGTGAGCGAGCTGAAGCTGCCGTTTATGTTTTTAGAACGTCAACGGGCTCATAGTGATGTTACTAGTAGTTGACTGGGAGGTGTTTATTATCATTTGGGGAGAGTTCGCTGCCTGATGCTTACCTGCTAAACATCTACCTGCTCATCACGAGCACTGACACCATGCGCTCTGAATACGCACTGCTGATTGGCTGTTACCGCTATGAATACGCACTGCTGATTGGCTGTTACTGCTCTGCATGTAACCAATCAGATGGTTGTGTGGGTGGGACAATGCTGGGTGCTGTGTAGAGTACTGACAGAGACAGAGGCAGAACGAAGCAATATACACCCCCGCTACCTCCAAACCACCCCGCCCCCCCCCACATACACACACCTTGTAGCATACCGGAAGAGTTAGTGCTGCAAAGGGTTCTGGGTATTTGTTCTGTTGTGTTTATGTTGTGTTACTGTGCGGATGTTCTCCCGAAATGTGTTTGTCATTCTTGTTTGGTGTGGATTCACAGTGTGGCGTATATTTCTAACAATGTTAAAGGTTTTTATACTGGTACCCTCAGTGTAACCTGTATCGCTGAAGATCAAGTATGCGTTGCATTCACTTCTGTGTGCGTGCCAAAGCCGCACGTATTATATACCTGAGCCAGCACTCGTTGGACTGGACGAAAAGGGGACGTTACAATTCTCGGGAGGGGCATTGAAATTTGGGAGTCTCCTGGGAAGTTTGGCAAGTATGAGAATTAGCGGTGTACCGCGGCACCGCCGCTGTATATAATTGGCGGGCCAGCTCTAGTGTTAATTTGATATCACCTCACGGGCCAAGTGAAATTACACGGCGGGCCAAATTTGGCCCGCGGGCCAGAGTTTGACACCCATGTGCTAGAGAATGAAGAGTGCTTACTGCGCACGTCAACATCTCCATTCGGTGCCACAAGCCCACACCATCAAAATGCCGAGGCAAACATTTCCAGATCAACATCATATGAAAAAAAGAGTCGACAACAAAAGGACATAATGTCCGCAGGAACCTACCACATAGCGAAGGACGAACACTATTTGATTTCCTATTATGCAGCTCATTTTTATTTGACACTTATTGAAATATATTGTATGACATCATGTTTTTAAACTATTGTAGTGGCGTTCTGTACAAAAAGTGCACTTTAATTTAGTGTTGTTTTGATAGGTCATCTTAGTGACACCATGCAAATGTCAGACAATCTTGCACTTTCTGTTTTGGAAATGACATGAATGTTTGTGCCACTGCTTAATAACTGTTTAATAAATACAGTTTTGGTAAATTGACTTAGTTGTGATTTCCTTCTCTGCCTGAAAGTTTAAAATGAGCTTATATTAATGCAGTATGAACAAGAATGTTTTAATGTAGACACATAGAATCATCATACTGGTGTGATTATATGTATCAAGTGTTCATTCAAGGCTAAGGCAAAATATCAAAATATATATCGTGTATCGCGATATGGCCTAAAAATATCGAGATATTAACAAAAGGCCATATCGCCCAGCCCTACCGTACAGTGTGGCCGCCGGCTGGCAATACTTTAAGCAACAGATATGAATGAGTAGATAGACGACACACGTTTTTGAGACGCAAGTTTGTGGCGACTGGGGCCAAAGTGTCTGAACATTCTGTGGTTTTAGAAGGCACAAAAATTAACTCCAGGATGCCTGCTCATCAAATATGGATGTTTTGTTTATCTTGTCACTTAGCAGGCAGCTGCAGTTTTCATGTGCTATCTAGTCTTCCATATATATATACATATGCCACCGAAAAAACGGAAATGACGCAATAAAGCATACATAAGTAGCCAATGGAGGAGCCTTCTAGACAAATTATTAATATTATTAATAATTAAATGTACTACATTTACAATATATAATAATAGTATACACTATATTACCAATATACAATATAATACTAGTAATTAGTAAAACAATATATTACCAATATACAATATAATATTTGTAATTAGTAAAACAATATAATAAATATAGATGTGTAAATAATCGGTTTATAATTAAATCATAGCCCCTGAATCATAATCGTAATTGAAACGTGAGGTGCCCAAAGATTCCCACCTCTATAAACATAACTAAAAAGTATGGTCTCCAGATTCCCACACTGGTAAACCCAAGACTATGTATGCAACGTCATGTTTCCCAATTTTTTATTGATCCTTGCCTCTGATTCTTCCTTTGTTTTTCTTTTCATTCCTGTCAAAAACTTCCCTTTCTCTGTCAGTTCTGTAAACTGATGTTCCAGTGTACTTTGGTCACTTGGTTTAACAAGCCCCCTGTTGATTGGTTTGAGCACTGCCACCACCTAGGTGGCTGCTTGTGTAATGTTCAAGCATGAATAAAGAACCACACTGAAAACCTGCCCTCCACGCACCCTCTGAAACCTCACAGCGACCCCCCAGGGGGTTCCGCCCCACTTTTTGAGAAGCACTGACCTAGCCAATAGAAAACTGCACAGCGCAGCACTATTCCGGGCCACTGTCCAGAAGTCAAAGAGTGACCGAGACAGATGCATATGCCAGTGCCAGACTTTCACTTTGACACCGTCCAGTGTCCTATTATATCCACTTGTTCCCCAGAGTCAAAACTAGAAGTGGGGTATTCTCTCAGGACACTCACGCTTGTCTGTGGTTATTTTCTAGGGACAGATGATTGGACAATTGCTGGAGCAACAATCATAGAGCATATGTAATACAATACTAAACTACTGGACAAAAAAAATTGGTAGGCACATCTGGAAAAGTTTCTGGCTAAACAGGGATCAGAGAAACACAGGCTAGGGACACCACACAGACACTTTTTACAGAAACACTGTAAAAACATGAACCTTTGGTTAAAATAGACCTTTTATAAACATGTAATACGTTTTGTACTGTAAAAATACCTAACTGTTATTTAGCTAGAACAAATTGGATTCCCAGCCAGTACAATAGGTTTAGTAAGCAGATTCTGCATGAAAAGCCTCCATCCATCCATCCATCCATTTTCTATACCGCATGTCTTCAGTTGGGACGGGTAAGCTGGAGCCTGCACACGGGACTGGTCGCCAGCCAATTACAGGGCAGGTATTAACAAACAACCCTTCACACATTACCATTACACATTGCCATTAACAGGTTTGTTTTTGTAATTTGGGAGGAATGTGGAATACCCGGAGATAAAACATGCAAACCCCACACAGAGATGCCCAAACAGTGATTCGAAACTAGATCGCTTGACTGTGCAGCCAACATGCTAACCACTAAGCTACTGTGGGCCACCCAAAAAAACCTTAGCTATAAAAATTGTTGAAACATGACTCACTATGATGGCCCCCTGATAGGAGAAAAAAGAGAAGATGAGTAGCATTTGAATGCAGAAGCTGGTATAAACTAAGTTTAGGGATACTTGTAATCTCAATAATACTATTAAGAGAAGAAACAAATCTTTTTTACTAATTATTTTGAAAGACAATATAGATCTGACAGAACCTGGAGAAATATGGTTGACACAGTCTTGTTAGATCTGGATTAAGCTTAAGTGTGCAACCATTAATTTAAACAAAAATTTGCTGCTTACAAATTAATCCTCATGTTTTTCCAGGCGGAAAGGCACATGCGCACAGGAAGAGAAAAATGGTTGCTGCCAGTGCAACAACACCGTGATCAAAAACATCGAAACTATGGAAACATTTCACCTTATACATGTCAAAGATACAAATTATTTGCTCAATTTGCAAAGCTGAACTTGATTTTTACGGCAGTATGTTTCTGATGCAGGAACATTTAAAGCAGAGGCATTTCAAAGATCTGGAGGATGCGGTCTCCAATTCTCCTCAATAAAGTAGTTAACTTGTAATCCAGTAACAACGGAGAGACAGTGTTGTGTGAGACATAAATATAACTGTCATTTTAGCTAAAGTAATAATAATAATAGATTAGATTGTTACAGCGTTTTTCTAGACACCCAAAACGCTTTACAGAGAACTGAGAAACCCATCATTCATACACTATCGAACCTGGATCCCTCGAATTGCTGGCACAGACGCTCTACCATCTGAGCCAAGCCATCCAAGTATACCTGTGGTCAGGTTTCGAAAAACATCATCACAAAATACACTTCTTTTTGAGGAAGCTTGTTAGTTGCAGCCCTAGTTAAGCTTCTGTGCCCATCTTTAGTTTACACATATATTTTAGTTTAGATGGGTCAACTTTTTGTAGATTTGGCCCTAAATAGCTGTAATACTCTATTTATACTTTGAGTAATTAATTTACTTACTTTATGCCTATCGTCATACAGAATAGTAATATTTTTCTAAGTAGGTGAAACAGGCAAACCTCTTTTTTGAAATAGTCCAATAACCCCACACTGCTCCAGATAATTGTCTAACAAACCCTGTCCCACTTTAGCTGTTATCATAGCTAACGAGACAAGAAGCTTTTCGGCCAGATCATAAAAAAGAGTGGCTCCCCTCTCCAAGGCAGGATTCAATTTCACACCATTTCCCCACGGAGGGGGCCAATCACTTTGGAAGAGACAGTCAGGTGGAAATCATGCCAGATTTGACCTTTACCAATTAAACCCTTCTTATTTTTAGAAGTCATAAGGACTCTTAAATCAAGCTAGCCTACTTTGTCAAAATGTATGAGGAGAAAACAGTGTCATTTCTCTCCCCCTTCTCACTGTGATAATTTGGTCTTCCTAAAATGATCTAGTTGTGGCCTTGAGCCAAAGCCATCACTAATCATTGTTTAGTTTGGCGGAGGACGATAAGGGTCACAAAATGTAGAGAGAAAAACTCTCATTCCCGATGAAAAACAGACTTGACTTGAACTACTCCAGTGCACGCACTGGTAGGGATGGGTGAATACCTTTTTTTTAACCGATAATGGATCAATAGCTTTTAAATTTTGCAATATTAAATTACAAGGCCAGCACTGTGGTAAAGGGGTGTGCGTGTGACTCACAATAGGAAGGTCATGGGTTCGATCCCCGGGGCACTGTGTTTTTCTGTGTGGAGTTTGCATGTTCTCCCTGTGATTGCGGGTACTCCGGCTTCCTACAAACCTACAAATACATGTACCCAGGGATAGGTGTGGCAAAACAAAATAAACTGAGGGACTTAGCTGAGATAGGCTCCAGCGCCCCCCGCGACCCCAAAGGGAATAAGCGGTAGAAAATGGATGGATGGATGGACTTACTTAACCTGACTCTTGCCAGGTCCTTGTAGTTCGCTGAGCTCCACACAAGGATCTGGGCTCGAGGACAATGCAAACTCCTTCAAGATAGCAAAAAATAATGAACCAATCAGGATCGCTGGGCGGGACTTCATAGATGTGACGTAGCACCGAAGCGACTGTTTGATTCAAACAACAATGGCGGCATGCAGCAAGGAGTCGTGTGCTGACATTGATTCTGCTATTGCAACTGTTTTGTCGAATCTATCGAATAGTCCATTCATCCATCTTCTTCCACTTTTCCGAGGTCGGGTCGCGGGGACAACAGCCTAAGCAGAGAATCCCAGACTTCCCTCTCCCCAGCCACTTCGTCCAGCTCCTCCCGGGGGATCCCGAGGCGTTCCCAGGCCAGCCGGGACAGATGGTCTTCCCAACATGTCCTGGGTCTTCCCCATGGCCTCCTACCGGTCGGGTAGGGAGGCGTTCGGGTGGCATCCTGACCATTTGCCTGAACCACCTCATCTGGCTCCTCTCGATGTGGAGGAGCAGCGGCTTTACTTTGAGCTCCTCCCGGATGACAGAGCTTCTCACCCTATCTCTAAGGGAGAGCCCAGCCACCCGGCGGAGGAAGCTCATTTCGGCCGCTTGTACCCGTGATCTTGTCCTTTCGGTCATAACCCAAAGCTCATGAACATAGGTGAGGATGGGAACGTAGATCGACCGGTAAATTGAGAGCTTTGCCTTCTTCACCACAACGGATCGATACAGCGTCCGCATTACTGAAGACGCCGCATATCGAATATTAACTATTTAAAAGATGAACAGAGAATTTTTCGCTCTGTCGTTATTCAATATGTCGGCTGTTCTGTTTTGGATTTCCCAGCGTCGCACTCATCAGCGTCACGGGTTGATTTTGATGTGAGTGGTTGAAGTAGCACGTCATTCAAGGTAACGGACAAGTGGTTTATCCAATCACATACAATGATTTTTTTACAAGGCCCCGCCTTCTGAAATACATCTCCTATTGAGAAGTCCCAGATCCTTGTGTAGAGCTCAGCGAACTACGAGGATCTGGCGAGAGTCAGGTTAGGACTTACTAGCATTATGACCAGAATCCTCATGTTACATCTTACGTAGCGAACAAAATAATGGTCTAAGAAAAATAGCTAATATATTACTGTTATTATTATTTTGCACTTAAGGAAACAATACCTAATGCAATATGCAGTGTTGGAAGGTTGCAGAACCAGTAAAATTTCACTTGCAATTTATTTCTCACTTCCAAATTGAGGAGTTTAAGTACCTCGGGGTCTTGTTCACGAGTGAGGGAAGACTGGATCATAAGATCGATAGGCGAATCAGTGCAGCGTCTGCAGTGATGCGGACACTGTATCGGTCCGCCGTGGTGAAGAAGGAGCTAAGCCGAAAGGCAAATCTCTCAATTTATCGGTTGATCTACGTCCCTATTCTCACCTATGGTCAGTAGCTTTGGGTTATGACCGAAAGGACAAGATCACGGCTACAAGCGGCTGCTGTCAGGTGGCGGGGCTCTCCCTTAGAGTTAGGGTGAGGAACTCCTTCATTCGGGAGGGGCTCAGAGTAAAGCCGCTGCTCCTCCACATTGAGAGGAGCCAGATGAGGTGGTTCGGGCATCTGGTCAGAATGTTCCCCGAACCGGTAGGAGATTACGGGGAAGACCCAGGACACGTTGGAGAGACTATGTCTCCCAGCTGGCCTGGGAACACCTTGGGATCTCCCGGGAAGAGCTGCACGAAGTAGCTGGGGAGAAGGAAGTTTGGGCTTTTCTTCTCGACCCGATTTCAAATAAGCAGAAGAAGATGTATGGATGGAGTTCCAAATTGCACTCTTGAGACTTCAGACAGTCTTGTTTACAAGTCGGGTTTAAATTGTCAAATTTACAAGTTTACACTTGAAACTGTTGAAATTGTTTAAAAAAAAAAAAAAAAAAGTGCATTTGTAATTGTAACATAGTTGAGATATTTTGAAATAGAATTGAAACCTGATTAATCGATTCAAAACCTTATGAATCAAAATTTAATGATTTACTGTATGAAATTGGCCATGATATCCAGCCCTAGTGTGAAGTGCACACAGCTTTGGTTTAGTCTGGCTAGACAGGTCCAGGGCCTTGGACACTATAAACTTATCTTGGCTTAGCCTAGCTCAGCTTGTGCTACTGTAGCCTGTCTTAGTTTATTTATGCAGAGCTTAGCTGGTGTTATTTCAACAGAACGCAAAAATAATGGTAGGAAAGGACAACACCATGTTTTGATCTCAGAGATTACCACACTCATGCCAGGAAGGCAATGCTATGAGATGCATATTGGATGAGTGAATATTCAATTATATGGGAAGCATTAAAATTTATGTGATGTGATGACACTAATAAAGCTGTTTACAGTGGGTAATGTTTTACTTGTGAAGAACTAAATTTCAAAGCCAAAACTAATGTTTAGTATGGTGTCATCAGTAGGGTTGACAGACAGGCTAACCTATTAGAGGACAGAGATGTGAAGAAAAGCACCACAGTACTGGACTTTATGGATTACTGACGCTTACTAAAGCCAGCTGGCAAGGGCATTATCTTACTAGTCTGCTTAATTGTATGAGAGTCAGCGGGACTAGAGCGTCTCGAGTGAAAGTCATTGGCTTGACCTCCGATTACCTTGTATGTAACCCATTAGTTTGGTATCTGTGTATTCTGTGATGTGTGTTGCTTTTTATTTTAGCTGCTTTTGCTGGTTGTGAGTCAGCGGGGCTGGAGCATCTCGAGTGAAAGTCATTGGCTTGACCTCCGAATACCTTGTATGTAACCCATTAGTTTGGTATCTGTGTATTCTGTGATGTGTGTTGCTGTTTATTTTAGCTGACTTTGCTGGTTGTGAGCTTTGTGACGTTTACTTTAGCAGAGGCCAGGTACTGCCAGCACAATTAAACCAGGAGGCTGCATTTCCACTTATTACCACTTTCTTCTGGAAAATCACTGCCATGGAGTCATTTGCGTGGCAAAGAGGAACAAGTGTTCAATGTTATTCAAGGCTGGGAAGAATGGACCACATTGTCAAGGAGAAATAAGAACATTTCCTATGTGTAATGGAAATTCAAGGTACCTTGTAACACAAGATTGAATGTCCCTTTTCTTCGAGCAAGCGTCACCCAGATTTCTAGGTGACATCATTGGCTTGTTTGCCGAAAAAATATTATTTTCCACGTTTCCTTCTTTTAGAGAATAACAGAGCAGGGCTATAGCTTGCGGTCCAACAGGATTTCATACAGTGCCCATGCAATTGTATTTGGCATAAGCCTGGGTTCCTCGAGTTGAATAACAAGTACCATTAGCAATAAGGACGAGTGAGTGAGACACCTCCAGGACGAAGCTTACGTTCGGACGCAAAAGAAGAAGCATTCCACAGAGTCAGCAGATTGGTGTGCGGCACATCATAATAGCCTTAGCTTGTGACCTGAATGGCCTTGTTCATGATATGGGTCGGGGATTTCTCCTCCTTGTTAAATGAGATTACTTAACTCTTTGCATCATGTTTATCTTTTTACATCTAAAATAGGCTAGATTTGATTTATGTAGTAGTTCTGACGGTACAGTGGTTACTATAGTTTTAGTCTTCCCTGTTTAGCTATTT
This sequence comes from Nerophis lumbriciformis, assembly GCF_033978685.3. Taxonomy (NCBI): domain Eukaryota; kingdom Metazoa; phylum Chordata; class Actinopteri; order Syngnathiformes; family Syngnathidae; genus Nerophis; species Nerophis lumbriciformis. Next base: position 12,713,744 of record NC_084570.2, on the reverse strand, counting down.
TACATTACTTTTTGACAAACTCAGAATTTCTCTGTGAATGATGAATGAATCTTCCAGATAAAATTCAGGCATATAGAGGAGGTGGTTGGGTGTTTAGGATTCTGCACGATTTGGCTGATCCAAATTATAATTGGCCGCACTGAGTGTGCATTCCACTGAGTGCCATTGTATGTATTGTTTTTTTTTTACTGCAAGACATTATAATATGTATATATGTCAATACAATATCAAGTAAAAAGCATCACATGAAATTATAAATATCATCTACTGAAAAGGTCCTATCTCCTCAAAGCGAATAGTTAATAGTTGTTGTTGAATGACTCAGCAAACGGTCGTTTGCGTTTTTTTATGGTTAATGTCTGAAAAATTGACCAGCCTGAGAATCCTTTCAATACTCTCTCCACCTGACAACATCTTTATCAGAGAGTATGTTTCTGCAAATCATCATATTATTGTTGATTATAACAATTGTCAATTTTAGAAAGCACCTACTTCTGCTTCATTTAGCGCCAGATGTGTGACACCACCCTAGTCTGCTGGTATCTACTGCTTGACCGCAGCATGCCCAATTATGTCAATGACAGCACCATCACCATTGAAAGATTAATTAACAGAATGTGTGATTAATTTTAAAACAGTATCTGAATAATCGAGGCCACTACACACAAGCATTTCCTGATTTGAACAACACTTTCAAGTCAGGCCGTAGAAGAAAACTTTAGAACCTGTAACAGGCAGTGACATGGCCTGCATGTGCGAGTGAAAAATATGTAACTCATGTGGCTCCTGACATTTGCACTGTTGGGGAGTGAGTTCACTGCTGTGATAATGCCTCACTCCCTCTCAGGAGTGGGTGCAGTAAGACCATTACAGTACTGGAAACTGCAATATGGTCGTAACTCTGCGCTCTGCACATTCTCTCATTTTTAGCCGGCTGCTCTCACACAGATAAAAGGTTCCCTCTCATATCACCCAAACTGGTACACATCACACTGCAGTAAACTATTTAAAAAATAATGGTTCTTTCCCACCTTGTTTTAGCGGGTCCCCGAGCTCGGACGTTTGCTATCCCCAACACAAAAGGCACCTTGCGTGGCACTGTTCTTACAGACACAACACGGATGTCTGACTCAGCAACTGGAGTTGATGACCATGTGAACTGTTGTCATTCCTTGCACGCTGCCCAGTGCCGCAACCAGAGGTCCATGCCGAGACGGGTCCTCTTTCGATGTCCCTCTCACTTTCAGCCACAGCAGCAAGCAAGCCAGCGAGTGAGGTAGGCAGGCGGGCGGGCGGGTGGGCAGGCAGGCAGCCGGACGTGCAAGCAGGAAGCAGAAGTGTGCCGACTCCAACTCTGTGGCTGAAACATTACCATCTACCCGTCCGTCCCTCATACACACACACACGCCCCTAAAGCCAGCCCCTTTCTGCCCACGAGCCTGTGACAAAGGCCTGCCTCTTCCCATCTCAAGCCAATGGGGGAACAGCAGTTATAAATCAATGCTGTCTGTGCCTCCCTATTGTAACATTGTAGGCGATGGGGTGAACACTGCACTTACAGTAACATCCTCTGAATGCTAACCTGTCAAGGTATTTCCCCAATTTAATGCACTGCCAAACTAGATGTTACATCATTGACTTTCACCTCTGTTTTGAGTTTTTATTCACAGCTGCTTGATGTTTAACGGATATATGGGTGGACACTCGATGTCTTTCTCAATGCAGCACCACTTAGTACATACAGATGATCCTATTCGTCCTTCCTATCCGTCTGTGTTCTATTGATATGTCACACCATCCCCCCAGGAAACAAGAGCACCGCACCTCCTCCTTTCATCATCCAGACACACTCCAATCATTGACATCTCTCTTCCTTCCATCCCCTAAGCTCTCTTTCACGCAGAATTTTAATCATATTATTGAGTTTGATGGACTATAATCACAGTATAGGGAAGGTTTCAGTTACTGGCAGTGTGGCTGTCCAACCGGTCGTCCCACCCTCTTCTCTGTCCTTCCATCCAGCTGATGACATGCTGGTTGGCATCATGTGAGCAGTGAAGCCGGACGTCACAGAACTGATGAGTCAGAGATCCAGATTCAATCGAACAGCTGTACCGTCTGTGGCTCTGTCTGTCTGTCTCGGTGTCATACAAAGTCTAAAACAAAGGCTGTGAATGACACTGCAGCCTGGGTGTTTCATTGATAGAGTATCTGTGGGTCAAACATGCTTTACAATTCTGTAAGCAAAGAGCAAACCTAATTAACAATCTTGCGATGCTTTAATTAGTGATGTACGATAGGGATGTAATGATAAACGGTAATAATGATAACTGCGGTAAAACTCCCGACGGTTAGAACTACCAAATCAAATACAATTATTGAAAAAAACATTACTGTCCAAACAACTAAGACAACATTGACTATAAAATCTGTGTGTCTTAGCACAAAGTGATCGAGCTATACTAGACAGTATAGATTGCGTAACGTCACATAACCCGGAAGTGAATTTGCATTTATTAAAAAAAAAACATTCTAAAACATTTACAAATTAAAATGGAAGTAGTGAACCATATTTACACACACACACATTGACATAGTATGGCTCTTATGGAGCCAGAACAATATTTAATGTTTCCTCTGTAAGAAAGTATATAGCGTGTCTGTTTATTTTAGTTAATAAACAAATAAATAAAACCTGGTTACCAGATTTTAGTGTTTGTATAAGTACTCTCACTGGAAACAGATTTACATTGTTTGTGGAAGTTAAGTATTAGGAAGATTAAAAAACCCAACATCTATCTATAATTTGTCACATGGGCAGGGCAAGGTTTAACAGCTCACGTCACCTTTTGGGACCCCAAGCCTTTATACCTTTGGAGACATAGTTCCAGAAATTGATTTTTCACACTCAAAAGATTTTTGCAGTAGTTCCATTTCCTCATCATAACGTTGGTGCTTTATCTTATGGTTCTAGGTAAGAAAAACTGTAAGCTACTATTTGTATTTGATTGTACCAACGATACTTGTGCAGTTCAATGTCTTCATTTCACACCCCTCAGTTATCATCCATCCATCCATTTCCTACCGCTTATTCCCTTCGGGGTCACGGGGGGCGCTGGAGCCTATCTCAGCTACAATCGGGCGGAAGGCGGGGTACACCCTGGACAAGTCGCCACCTCATCGCAGGGCCCCCTCAGTTATCACATAACTCTAATAACAATTGTGCCTTATGACCAATTTCCACTGGCAGACCTCAGGCCGCGTGCCTCCTAAATAGATTTTTCCAGCAGGAAAACAAACAAAAGCCTCGCAGACAAACAAGCTGAGCCACTTCCTTCCCTCACAGTATCCCCACCCCTCCTACCACCACTGTCCTGTTTGACCCCAACCACCGTGGCTCACTCACACATTACTAGATTTAGGATTTCTGTGGCCTGCAGCAGTTTAAAAAATCTAAAACATAAAGGGGTTATTCTGAGACAATGACTAAACACATCAAATGAAGAGTGATGCGTGTTAAAATCGCCCTTAGTTATTATGAGGAGGCACTAACAAATGAATGGGTAAACATGGTTGGCTCAGAATTAGGGCAATACATGAAGACCAATGAAAAGGCAGCTGTCTTTTCTATTAATAAACTTGTAATCAAATATCAAGCAGCATTGAGTTGTGTTTCCTTTAGCTTGAAACTCATTCTGCCACACATTCACACTTTTTGTATTTTTGTCAGCGGACCAAATGATGCACAGTTAAAATCTTGAATTAAGTCATGCCTCGATTGGACAGGGTATGTTGTGCGACCTGCACCCGAAGCAACATGACGTCTTCTGGTTCACATAAAGTTGTGCAAGCGTTTGTCACCATCTAGCATTTTACCAGCCAAAATTTAACAAAGAGGATATAAATAAGAACTCAAAAAGGATCCTAAAGATGTGCGGCAAGGAGACAGTGTTTCTGACACCCTTACCCAGCCTCTTTGTCAAAAAGAGAGGTATTATTAACTATTGTATTTAGACTTCTGGACTAACCTTTCACTCTTATGTTTTGATGATTTTCACAGAGCTTTGTGTTGGGTGCATTGCCTGGTTACATCACATCTGGTGTTTTGGTGGGTTTGTGCAACTGGCGTCCTCACTCAGCATGAGGGATTGGTAAAATCATCCATTTGACCATTTATGGATTGATATCGTTTAAATTTTGCAATATCAATACATAAAATATAATACCAATAACCCCAGGTCCCTGGCAGTCTTGTACGTGAAGCCGCAGTAGCAGCAGTGTCACACTATGCTAACCTTAGATGCCAACAACTGGCTGTCCGGAACAAATCAAAAGAAAGTGAGGGACTTACAGTTACAAAAATTATTACCTGATTCTTCGAGGTACCTTTATTTACGTAATCGTCTCCCTGCATGCGGCACTGTCGTCAAGTGCGCAAGAATAACCAAGCCCATATTTCAGGCGTTCAATTAAAAATTGCTGTGCGTTACATTCTGTCTGACTGTACTAACAAAATAGGAGTCCCAAAGAAATAGCTCATGTAACCAGTCATTAACAGCAGGTGAGAATAATCAACACTAACCACCCCTAGGTGAGGAGGGAAATGCACAGGATAAAGCTACTGCAACAGAATACAAGCAAAACAGAAAGTGAAACAAAAATAAGAGTGCAAAACAGGAAGTGAACCCACTAACACCAGAAAGACACCCAAAAAACTAAACAAAGTACGACCTGATGTAACAGGTTGTAACACAGTGAGGTTTACAAGCATACACGTGGACCAGCCACACCGGCTGGCCTCTGTTACACTTCCTCTGTTATTATTATTTTGTACTTGAAGAAACCATACCTTAATGCAATTAGCAGTGATGAAATGTTGCAATACAAGTGCATTCTCACTTGTGATTCCTTTCTTATTATGTAATTGCATTTTTGAGACTTTTGACTTTAAACTGTTCAAAGTTGTTTATGGTGAAGAGAAAAAACGCGGATCGAATCGATCAATCGATTTAGAACCTCATGATTCATAATCGAATAGATGAAGGAAATTTGCTTGGATACCCAACTCTACTCAGGACTAGAGTCCACTGGCAGGCACATTGAGACCAATCTCTCAGGCAGTCTTGATCTCCCTGTTTGGTCCTAGACTGCGATCATACTTTAAAGGGGTCATATTGGGATTTTTCCTCCTACATTTAAAACACTTATTTGTGGTCTACATAACATGTAATTGCGGTTTCTTTGGTCAAAGTTTTGTAGACGGTGTTATTTACATGACTCCACTTCAACAGCGTCATCTCCCCGCCATCTTTGTTGTAGATTTTAGCGCTTCTATAGCGTATCTACTGACAGATATAAGTTCGAACTATATACTACTTTGTATTAGAGATGGCAACAGCGGAGAATGCATGTCCATGTACGAGCCAGTCTGCCCCACAACAAGAGGATAGAGAAAAACAAGGAACTTATTGACGACAGCGCGGATTACAATTGCAGGCTCGTGCAAAGCACTTTGGGTGAATTTATACCACATAAATAATCCGCTGACGTCACTGGTGTGAAAAACATCACAGGACAGGGCAAATTCATAAAAGCTTGTTTAGAGGAAGTATAAAAATAGGCAAGATTGTTTTATAAAACAATATCTACGCAATGCCTACATGGTTTGATTTAACATTTTCGAGTTTTATGCGGATCTCAAATATACAACAGCAGGTACCAATAAGTAGGAAAAGTTGGTTTTCAATAATAGGGCCCATTTAACTAAATGTACCGCACTCGTCCATTTTAATGGGACCAAAAATAACACAAGTGAATCATTAAATCTGAATTGACTTACCTTTGACTGTTTGGTCCCCCTTTTGACATACAAATCTAACTTCCCAAAACAGCACAGTACATAAAAGATTACAGGCGGCGTCGCTCAGTTGGTAAAGCGGTCTAGCCAGCAGCTTAAGGGTTCTAGGTTCAATCCTAGCTTCCACCATCCTCATCACTGCCGTTGTGTCCTTCGGCAAGCCACTTTAACCTTGCGCCCAGCACCACCCACACTGGTTTAAATGTGCTTTAAAATGTAGATAATAGGTTTCACTATGTAAAGTGCTTCGAGTCTCTATATAAATATAATTAAATTTACATTACTGCCAGTGTTAGCCAATTTATCACTATCATAATTATTGTAGCTAGCTAGTAATGTTTCACTGTGCTTTATGTGCTGCATATGCATATATTAGTCAAGGCGGTTCATAGCCAAACATTGGAGTAGATTAGTGTGCCTCTACTTGAATCTTAAGAGTTTTTATTTTTTATTTGACGCTACGTTAGTATAGGTGTCATTATATCGCAATGTAAACCAACACAAATAAGATGTGTTCATTGTGAACTAGTGTATCTTGCATAGGCACCGATCTACATTTCTGCCAGTGGGTGCTCGGACGGGCGATAAATCTGACGCTACTTTTCTGAGGCTATGTCTACCCTAAGCCGGATAACCCCTTAAACAAATAATTATTTAGCCTAAGCCCCGTCAGCCACACTAAACTATCGTTTAAGTTCCCCCTCCTCTGACAATTTTTTACACAAGTAAAAGCGCCGTGTATTTCTTGAATCTCCGGCTCTTAGCTTTGTATGGACTCATTGATCGTTTACAAACTGAGTTCGGAGAGGAAGTGACGCCAGAAAGACCACGTCCCACACAGGAAGTGATGTCAGCCAGCTTCATAATAAAGCGGTTTCGTAACTCGTAGCTAACCACTGGAAATATGAAGACGAGTCGTCCAGACATGCCCGTGTTTCTCCTTCCTCTACATGTACAGACGCTTGTGGAAATCACACATGAATACCTTAAGAGAAAGCGATTGCAGCTATTTCGGATACAACACTTCTCATACGGCAAGAGAACTTTCCAATGTCCATGTCAGCTGTGATTCTACTTACCGAAAAAATGTGTCCATTTGTCGAAGGAGAGTCCACGAGAATGCGGGCTCCCGTGGATGTGATAAAAAAGGTAGCGCGTGCTTTGTATTACCTGGCCGTCGAGGGAAGACTACGGAAAACGGAGAATGCTTTTGGACTGGCAAAGCAGACTGTATCAGTTATTGTCCGCCATGTATGTCTCTCCTTCGACTCATGGACAAAGTTTTTCGGTAAGTAGAATCACAGCTGAACTGGACATTCGAAAGTTCTCTTGCCGTCTGAGAAGTGTTGTATCCGAAATAGCTGCAATTGCATTCTCTTAAGGCAGTGGTCTTAACCTTGTTGGAGGTATCGAACCCCACCAGTTTCATATGAGCATTCACCAAACCCTTCTTTAGTGAAAAATAAAATTGTGTTTTTTTTCAAATTCAAGACAAAGCTATATGTTTTTGGTAACACTTTAGTATGGGGAACATATTCTAAGTAACAAAGACTTAATTTAGAGTTATTTGGTTAGGGTTAGAGGGTTAGGGTTATAATAAGGCCAAGTCGAATGAGGCATTAATAAGTACTTAATAATGACTAGTTAAAAGCCAAAATGTTACTAATTTGCATGTTAATAAGCAAGTAATTAATGGTGAATATGTTCCCCATACTAAAGTTTTACCATGTTTTTTTACTGGTGCACAAAATGAACCGTGCATATGAACCGTGCATGAACATCACCTTGTTCAAAGAACGAAACCAACACAGTGCATAAACTCACAACAAATTACACACCTGCAACTCAGTGTGACTTCTGCTGTTTCCGTATCCGTAATACGCCGATAGGGAGAAGTTTTTATTTACACGATGAGTCGGGTGTGTCTTGACCTGCGCCGAACTCCTTAGTTCGATCGAACCCAGGTTAAGAACCGCTGTCTTAAAGTATTCATGTGTGATTTCCACAAGCGTCTGTACAGACGGAAGGAGAAACACGGGCATGTCTGGATGACTCGCCTTTCCAGTGGTTTGCTCCGAGTTACGAAACCGCTTTATTATGAAGCTGGCTGTGGCGCGTTCTTTCTGACGTCCCTTCCTGTGTGGGGCGCGGTCTTTCTGGCGTCACTTCCTCTCCGAACTCAGTTTGTAAACGATCAATGAGTCCATACAAAGCTAAGAGCTGGAGATTCAAGAAATACACAGCGCACTTACCCGTGTAAAAAATTATCCAAGGAGGGGGACCTTAAACGATAGTTTAGTATGGTTAAAACGGGGCTTAGGCTGAATAATTATTCGTTTAAGGGGTTATCCGGCTTAGTGTAGACATAACCTTAGTGTAGAAGGGGCCTGAGCATGCGCGGTTTTTGCTTGGTGGTGAGAAAGAATTTGCCATCAATCCCACGTGGGTGCTCGGCATTGTCCGCGGGTGCTCGGGCCCCGAAGCACCCACGGGATGGGCGCCTATGGTATCACGCACAACGCTTGATATCGGCAATGACGTCATGCAGTTTAAACTAGACTCCAAAGGCACCGGCACAAACTATTTTCTTATCTTTCCTTTCACTTGTTTCCATTAGCCTTTTTTAAGAGGCGAACGTAGAGAACCGAGTTAGTACGTAAAGTAACGTAAATATTAAAAGAAAAAGAAAACGATGCTAACAGCTAAGCTAACTTGCTGCTCGCTTACCTGATGACGAACCTGTCACATCCAGCTGCGCGTGACAGCGCTACTCGGTGGGCGCGAGGAGCGCGAGCCACGTCCAGCAACGACGGCCAATATGCGGCATTCCACTACTTTGTGCCGGGTAACTTTTTCTTCCAATTTCGTATTTGCGTTTCAGTGAGAGACTTGTTGTTACTTGAGTCGTAACACGCTAGCTTGCTAACTACTTTTAAGGCTAGGGAGGAAGCAACAAGCGATTTTGACAGTTCATGGACGCGTGTAAATGCGTCGCGCAAAAGGGGGGAGGATATTACACACGTCCAAACTGTTATAACACATTAGTAATCGATAGTTAAGCACGTATTAAGGTACAATTTTACTAGTACTTCTTTCGATACGTGATGATATATATATGTGTGTTTTGGGGGGGAGGTAAATGCACTTACAATCTAGGAAATAAATACCCCCCACACACAGTAATTGTGGAACAGTCCAGCAGAAGCAAGGGAAAAGGGAGGGGGTGCTTGTTGCCTAGGTAACAACATTGAATCTCCCCTGAGGGAAAAGATGTGGCTGGCGATTTCTGAACAAGTCACTGTCTGTCATGAAGACAACATTGCACATTAGACATAGTTAAAAACCAACACATTGCAAAACAAAATGTAATGACAAGACAAAATGTAGCTGGATGTTTCATTGCCAAACCACATCTAATACACTGCAACAGCTGTAGCTATAACAACAAAATCAACTTTACACAATTACAACAATAGTCATGTAGCAGAGAAGTCTTTTTGGTTATAGTTTGCAATTAGAGATGTCCGATAATGGCTTTTTTGCCGATATCCGATATTCCGATATTGTCCAACTCTTAATTACTGATTCCGATATCAACCGATACCGATATATACAGTCGTGGAATTAACACTTTATTATGCCTAATTTTGTTGTGATGCCCCGCTGGATGCATTAAACAATGTAACAAGGTTTTCCAAAATAAATCAACTCAAGTTATGGAAAAAAGTGCCAACATAGCACGGCCATATTTATTATTGAAGTCACAAAGTGCATTATTTTTTTTAACATGCCTCAAAACAGCAGCTTGAAATTTGGGACATGCATGAGGAGGTTGGGGGTGGGGGGGTGGGGGGGGGGGGGGGGGTTAGAGGGTAGTGGGGGTGTATATTGTAGCGTCCCGGAAGAGTTAGTGCTGCAAGGGGTTCTGAATATTTGTTCTGTTGTGTTTATGTTGTGTTACGGTGCGGATGTTCTCCCAAAATGTGTTTGTCATTCTTGTTTGGTGTGGGTTCACAGTGTGGCGCATATTTGTAACAGTGTTAAAATTGTTTATACGACCACCCTCAGTGTGACCTGTATGGCTGTTGACCAAGTATGACTTGCATTCACTTGTGTGTGTGTGAAAAGCTGTAGATATTATGTGCCTGGGCCGGCACGCGAAGGCAGTGCCTTTAAGGTTTATTGGCGCTCTGCACACAGCGGCGTTTTAAAAAGTCATAAATGTAACTTTTTGAAACAGATACCGATAATTTCCGATATTACATTTTGAAGCATTTATCGGCCGATAATATCGGCAGTCCGAAATTATTGGACATCTCTATTTGCAATGTTTCTAATAATGGCTACTCAGAATCATACCTCAGTTTAATGCAGTTTTACACTGTTGCAAATTACAACCCAGCAGACACAAGACATTAAAAACAATGCTGAGAACTTGTTAAATTAGGTCTTGAAGTTGAGCAATTCAAACCTAACGTTGGAACGACATGCTTTTTAGCGACGTTTAGTCTATGTTTCGTTCTGACGTTGTTTTGACCATTGAATTATGGTCATTTTACAACCCATATATTACAACACAAATACATTGTTGAAACAACATGCTTTTTGACGATGTTTATTCAATGTCAGGTTGTAACAATGATTTGGCCATTGAAATTTGGTTTATTTCCCAACCAACAAGGTGGATCCAACGTTAGACATCAACATTGTCTCAGTTCACAAATACAACTATTTTGCAACGTTGTTTCAAAGTCAGTTTTAAAGGACATGTATGTATAATCAACGTTGTATCAATGTGTTGTGCCTACTGGGAAGCACAATAATAAACATACAGTATCTCCCTGAGCATTACTGTTCTTGTAAAGGCATATTTTAGTGTGCCAGCTAGTGTGGCTGTGCAGTAGGCATGACTCCCTGACACATTAAGGGCCTGATTTACTAAGCGTGTGCAATCTATAAACTGTGCAATCTATAAACAAGCATTTACAATTAGTGGCCGTATTACGTGCGATTTACTAACACTGCTTGTGTAATTGAGAAGTGGTGCAGACTGCCTTAATAACTATGTATTCTGCGTGTAAATCACCACAGAGACACTCATTTACTGCACAGTCATGTTAGCATGCTTCTACAAGTGCTGTTTTGCTATGTTTTCAAACATGCAGGAGTCATGCACTACTATTATTTTTTTCATATGAGAAATATTTTAATAATGTAGGTTCTATGTGAAATAAACGGACATCATAAAAATATAGAGGACACCAAAGCGCATCTATTGGATGTATTTTAATCAGCCTCTTAAGTCCTTTAGCAGTTATGCAACTATAAATTATGTTGCTGAATAGACAATATGTCTAATATTTTTTATGTCTGACTGTCCAAAATTTTGACACGAGTACGTAGGATGGAGGATTCTTGTCTGTGCAGCGCGAGCACTGATCCTGCAGCTGTGTATGGAACTGTCAGTTTGCACGTCCTTCTGACACGTGCCAAATAAAATACAAAATAGTGCTTGCAAAACTGTGATGAGTGTTGATAAATCCCATTGCGTGTGCTAAATAATTACACTATATAGAGACGCAAAATGGATTGCATGACTTATTCTTATTCTTATTCATGACTTATTCTCACTGGATCAGTTCGCAGCCGAGTGTGAAGCGACTGGGATGGGAATCAGCACCTCCAAGTCCGAGTCCATGGTTCTCTCCCGGAAAAGGGTGGAGTGCCATCTCCGGGTTGGGGAGGAGATCTTGCCCCAAGTGGAGGAGTTCAAGTACCTCGGAGTCTTGTTCACGAGTGGGGGAAGAGTGGATCGTGAGATCGACAGGCGGATCGGTGCGGCGTCTTCAGTAATGCGGACGCTGTATCGATCCGTTGTGGTGAAGAAGGAGCTGAGCCGGAAGGCAAAGCTCTCGATTTACCAGTCGATCTACGTTCCCATCCTCACCTATGGTCATGAGCTTTGGGTCATGACCGAAAGGACAAGATCACGGGTACAAGCGGCCGAAATGAGTTTCCTCCGCCGAGTGGCGGGGCTCTCCCTTAGAGATAGGGTGAGAAGCTCTGTCATTCGGGGGGAGCTCAAAGTAAAGCCGCTGCTCCTCCACATCGAGAGGAGCCAGATGAGGTGGTTCGGGCATCTGGTCAGGATGCCACCCGAACGCCTCACTAGGAAGGTGTTTCGGGCACGTCCGACCGGTAGGAGGCCACGGGGAAGACCCAGGACACGCTGGGAAGACTATCTTGCCCGGCTGGCCTGGGAACGCCTCGGGATCCCCCGGTAGGAGCTGGACGAAGTGGCTGGGGAGAGGGAAGTCTGGGCTTCCCTGCTTAAGCTGCTGCCCCCGCGACCCGACCTCGGATAAGCGGAAGAAGATGGATGGATGGATGGATGGACTTATTCTGCTCACTTAACAGACTCAAACTACTTTGCACACATTTAGTAGATCAGCTTTGCATGTGCTATCAGGTTTGCACGTGTTTTAGTACTTGTCAACCTTTAGTGAATTAGGTCCTGAGAGTTCGCACTGGACATTGAGCTGACAGGCTTTTTCCTGGAGTTCTCGGCTCACAAACTGCGTAGACTTGTCTGATCCCCTGGCAGTGTGAATGGGGCAGATCCCGGCGGGTTACATTGGTGCCGTGACCCGGATTGAGAGTGAGGGATGCCAGCTAGTGTGGTTGTGCTGTAGATTCCATGTAAACCTCACTCCCTGGTACCTTCAATTTGCACTGGACAGTGAGATGACTATTTGGGCTTTTGGCTTTTTCCCAGTATTCTCGACTCTCAATCTGCGGACACTGGTTTGTTTCCCGGGCAGTGTGAACGGTGCGGATACAGGCAGGTGCCATTGGTGCTGTGACCCTGATTAAGAGTGGGATTAAGTGTGGTAAGTGTGAACGGATGTCAGCTACAGTTAGAGTGGTTACGTGGTTGTACATGTGTAAACCTCACTCCATGACAACTTAAGAGTTCGCACTGGACTATGAGCTGACAGCTCATTGGCTAGCACCCTCAACTTTCCATCATCTCCTGATAGGCAGGACTGAGGTGGGCTGGCTGGACCAGGCGAGTTACATACATTAGGTTAACCAAATGTGCATTGCCGTTTAAATGTGTAAGATGTAGTAAAAATACAATATCTTTGACTGAAGTGAACTTTTTACAAGGCAAAGTGAGTAATATTGAGTTATTGAGTGTCAGGGATGAAGATATTGTCATGTGACTGCGCTTTGGCGGATTAGACAAACAGGGACGTATATGTTCAATGCATGTTGAAATGCAAACATGAAGTGTTTGTACTAGCATAACTAATGTTTCATAAAACATAACAAGTAAAAAAAAAGAAGTAAGTTATTATGGATGGAAGCTCACATAGGTCAACCTCATCTCCCAAGGCCGAATGTATTGATCTTAACACATGGGTGGTGTTTGTAGGGAAAAAACATGACTCTGGGTGTACTTCTCTAACATTCTGTATACACCCACACACAGAAGCAAACCTGGAGGCTTTTATTATAGTTTCCTGTTGCATAGCTATTAAATAAATTCTGTATTTACTTCCATGTGTAGCATTTGTGTCATTCCCATTTGAGTTTCCCCTCCAATTATTATATGGCTGTGACAGTGTACTTGTTTAAAACTACATTTCCATGACAATTTGACCCTTTTTGGGCATTCTTTGAACAATATAATTACAAACCTGCAACACACTAATTACACGTTAGATGGCAGATATTGGTACCAAAATATATATTTCAAACACATGAAGACCTGTACTAATGTGCTATAGTAAGTAGATCCAGGGAGGCAATTGTAGGGATAATGAGCAGGGAAGTATCGACTATGATGAGTTATGGCAGTATATGAAGCAAAGAGACACTCAGACATGCAAATATGAACATGTGCACACAAAAAAGGGCCAATGCTCTGACCCCTAGATGCAATCAGCTACAGCTATGCACACCCGCAGTGGGCAAAGCTTTTATGTCAAGGATAATATTGATTTTGAACCTCGCCAATTGAGAGTGTACACCTGATTATGAAAGCTTTTAACCCAAATGCTTATTGCAGCAAATGTTTAATGGAAAGAGCTTAGTGGAGATTCAAAGCTCAATAGACTGTGCGTGTGCTTGTGCGTGTGTGTGTGTGTGTGTGTGTGGATGCGCATGTGTGTGTGTGTGTGTGTGTGCGTGTTGTTGTACTTTCACGCCTGCATTTGATGGATTGTTGGGTGATCACCTGAGAATTTAGCTTACTGCACCTTTGATGAGCAGTGGACTAAACGCAATCCCTTCTAATGCAAACATGAAATAAGCAGATCCTCGTGCGTGCACACTGTGGTGCAGGGCAAGCGTATTCAGAACACACACCATTCTTAGACAGTCTCAGATGTCCTCTGACTACAGACTTGTCTTCATCAATCATCTGCGGTAGCTTTGCTCTTTTTGCCACACCCAGATCCCTTAATCAATGGGCTTTGACGGAATACTTTTCAAGCCATGTGTCTAATGTATTGTGCATGAAGCACTTGTTGCTTGCATACTGCTCAGACTATTTATAGAAATTCACTGGCTTTCATCAGTGTAGCTTATCAAAGAAAAACATTTCATACCAAATAAATAAGACTAAATTCTGTCTTTGAGAGTTGAACCTACAAACGTATAGGCAATGTCAAGAGAAAGAATTCATTACCATGACAACGTGTCTCTTGGCTTGTCAAGGCTGCAGTAAAACCAAACAGTGATGATTGCCCACAGCTGGGAATCTTTGCTATAAATATCCTATTTGCCTTTTTCACTGAACTTCAAACAACTTCTTCCCTGAAATTGCTTGACAAAAAGACTAAATCAATGATCCTTCATCAGCCCCTCCATCTCAGTGCAAAGTGCTTCCAAATACAGTATAGGAATGTGTATTATTCATGAGCTGCAGGATGATGCAAGGTCAACAGCTCAGTCCGGACTGCTTGATGTCTCAACCGGCCGTCATCGCGGTCCAACCTGTCCTATGATCCCCATTTTGCAGTCGACTATCCTAAAGGATTGATACTTCTTTGGAATACTCAATAATACACTTAGGATCAGTGAGAAGTCAGCTCATTTTGCTTTCTCTCTCTCTCTCTCTCTAACACACACACACACACACACACACACACACACACACACACACACACACACACACACACACACACACACACACACACACACCTGCAAACATGAAGAGAGCAAAGTTAGGCAGTGTAATAAAGTACTTTCCATGTTGACAAGCTCGAATATGGTTGTTGTTTTTACAATTAAGATTGATATTGCATCTTTTTTTTTTTATCATCGTTGATGTTAACATGCTTTTCTATCATAGTCATCTCTGCTACCCATCAGCTTGAAATATTGATGGGTCTGCTGCAAGGCTGCAGGTTGGAAGGACCCTTCCAAACTCTCCTGGAAAAAAAGTAAAAGAACAAGAATCCATCTCTGAAGTTACAAGTTCTCAAAGCAGCAAGACTCAGCATCACCATCAGTACAAAAGTCAAGGTAAGATGTTTTTATGCTTGACTATTAATGATGATGACTATTAAGAATGCTATTCGATAACATCCATTAACTTATTTTTACACTTGTATGGGTATTGTCGAGCAGCACAATGCAGTGACGGTCAGAACGTCTGCCTCACAATGAGGAGATTCAGATTCAAATATATGCACAGAGTTTGCATGATCTCCCAGTGCTAGTATGGGTTTTCTCTGAGGTTGGCTTCCTCCCACAGTCCAAAAGTAGTCCTCTTAGGTTATTTGGAGACTCTAAATTGTCTATAATTGTCAATGGTTTGTCGATATGAAGAAAACATTATCTTTGTTTTGAGTAAATCAATGTGTTTTGGGGCGCTTTTCATGAAATGGCATCCTGCTGATGTGGGTTGAAATGTAATGGTTTCTAAAATTGATTCGCACAAAATTTGCAGCAAAAATAATTAACTCCAAACAACGTTTTTGTTGTTAGTTTTTAGCTAAAAAAAGACTAGTCCTACTGTATATGGTGGCCCTAAAAACTATGTGAAAACAGATCAGTTTTTTCAGATGAATGCTTATTCCACCACTGTAATAAATTATTTTAATCCAAACAAACACCTATTTTGGGTGATCTCTGGACACGGTCGTCCGACGTTTACACTGACCACTGCATCATAACATCATTATATTGACCGCTGCATCACAAGACAACAACAGCAGAGTAAAAACAGGATTCAGTTCGTCATTCGAGAGTGGCTACCCCGTATCATGTACAAACCCTAAAACCATAGTTGGCACATTGTGTAAATCGTAAATAAAAACAGAATACAATGATTTTCAAATCCTTTTCAACTTATATCCAATTTAATAGACTGCAAAGACAATATATTTAGTTAAAGTTAAAGTCCCAATGATTGTCACACACACACTAGGTGTGGTGAAATTTGTCCTCTGCATTTGACCCATCCCCTTGATCACCCCCTGGGAGGTGAGGGGAGCAGTGGGCAGCAGCGGTGCCGCGCCCGGGAATCATTTTTGGTGATTTAACCCCCAATTCCAACCCTTGATGCTGAGTGCCAAGCAGGGAGGTAATGGGTCCCATTTTTATAGTCTTTGGTATGACTCGGCCGGGGTTTGAATTCACAACCTACCGATCTCAGGGCGGACACTCTAACCACTAGGCCACTGAGTAGGTGTTTGAACTGAGAAACATATATATTTTTTGGCAAATAATCATTAACTTGAAATTTAATGGCAGCAACACATTGCAAAAAAGTTGGCACTGGGGCATTTTTACCACTGTGTTACATGGCCTTTCCTTTTAACTTGTCTATCAATCAGTGTCATGTCCCACAAGAATTCAAGCTCGCGAGAATATCACCTCTGTATAAAAAAGGAAACAAATTAGACAGTGGCAACTACCACCCTGTTTCCATCCTTTGCTCCATCTGAAAGGTTATAGAGAGGTTAATGTATGAGCAAATAGATAATTATCTATAAAAAAATGAGCTCCTATTCGAATTTCAATCAGGATTCAGAAAATCACATCCCACCGATACATGCCTACCGTACCTAACTGACGACATCAGGCGAGAGATAGACATGGGCAAGTACTGTGGAATGGTTATGCTGGACCTTCAAAAGGCATTCGACACAATTAACCACTCAATACTGTTAAACAAGTTGAGGGCAATCGGTTTTGACAGCGCAGCCACAAACTGGATGAAATCTAACCTTGAGGATAGAGAACAGGTGGTCGAGGTCATCTCCCTTCAAGGTGAGCTGTGGTGTCCCACAGGGGAGCATTCTGGTACCATTGTTATTCTTGATTAACGACATGAAATCAGCATGTAACAGCAATTTGTTCCTGTTCGCGGACAATTCTGCGATCCTGGCCTCGGACAGGGACAAATTGAAGGTTGAAAGTGCACTCAGCACCGAACTAAGTAATCTCTGTCTCTGGCTTTCCGATAACAAACTGTCACTACACTTGGGTAAAACAGAGTCCATCCTATTTGGGTCCAAGCACAACCTAGGTAACACTAGATTTTTGGCCAGGATTTCTGCGTTTATCAACAGGGATACACTTAAGACCCTTGCCGGTGCCCTCATACAGTGTCATTTTGACTACGCCTGCACCTCATGGTTCACCAGTATCCCCAAGCCACTAAAAACAAAACTGCAAACTTCCCAAAACAAGCTGGTGAGACTCCTGCTCAACCTCCCATACAGGACTCACCTAACTCAAGCCCACTTTACCAAACTAGGATGGCTTAGAGTTGAGGAAAGAGTACACCAAATTGCAAAGTGCCTGGTATTCAAAATACTCAGATAAACTGTCTCCAAGTACCTGTCGAACTATTTCACCAGAGTAAGTGATGCTCACAGGTACTACACGAGAGGGAGTTCCTCAGACCTTGTCCCTCCCAAATTCAAGACTCTATTTTGCCACCACACAGTGGAATGCACTAGCAACAGACCTTAAAATTCGAACTTCCCTATTAAATTTTAAAACTGCCATAAAATCATGGCTCAGCTCAACCTCTATCTGATTTGAACCAAAATTGATCCCCAGCAACTCTTCGAAGCATCAAACAGGTTTATATGTGGTTATAGTGTAAATATATTTTCTCATTCTGCTTTGCACACTCTTGGAGTCAACATGTGCATAGTCCTGTACATAGTTTCATGTACATAGTGTAAATAACCCCCCAACCCCAATTTTTTGTATATATTGTTTTTCAAATCACCTGACATGCATACTGTGTATATGTACATAATTTATCATTTTTTTTACGTAATTTTTTATATACATGTTACAGGTTATATATCTTTTATCATTGAATGTATAAAATGTGATGAATATTTAATGGTCCACAATGGAAACAAGCCTTTTGGCTTTTTGTGCCATCCATTTGCCTTTTTAAAGCATTACATGGATTCAATTCTTTAAAGGGGAACAGTATCACAATTTCAGAAGGGTTAAAACCATTAAAAATCAGTTCCCAGTGGCTTATTTTATTTTTCGAAGTTTTTTTCAAAATTTTACCCATCACGCAATATCCCTAAAAAAAGCTTCAAAGTGCCTGATTTTAACCATCGTTATATACACCCGTCCATTTTCCTGTGACGTCACACAGTGATACCAATACAAACAAACATGGTGGATAGAACAGCAAGATATAGCGACATTAGCTCGGATTCAGACTCGGATTTCAGCGGCTTAACACTGTCTGATAAGATAATTACTAACAACTATGAACTAGGTTTACAGCATATGAAATACATTTGGCAACAACTTGCACTTTGAGAGTGCAGACAGCCCATTTCAGGCGCGCTAAGAACATATATTTTTCCACGATTTCAGCACTCAGGTTAACCATACCTAAATAGACACAAAATACTGCATTACACAAGACTACCCGAATGTACTCGAATGATTGAAAAAAAAAAGTTTTTAAGCTAAATTGTTGGTAAACACAGTTTATGTATAATAATTTAGGTAAAACCGCGAGTAATGAATAACGTTTTCATCAATTAATATATTCTGTAGATATACCCTCATCCGCTCTCTTTTCCTGAAAGCTGATCTGTCCAGTTTTGGAGTTGATGTCAGCAGGCCAGGGAAGCTAGGGTCGATATTCTTTTCTTGATCATCTTCGGTGGCATAAGGGACGGTGTGAGCCAAGACATCCAGGTGGTTTAGCTCGCTCGTCTGCGGGAACAAACTGCCGCCATTGCTTGCCGTGCTACCGAGGTCCGTTGTCCCTAAATAGCTCACACACTCCGGCAGATTCAATGGGGGTCTGGCGGCAGATTTCTTTGACTTTATCGTTGGAAATGCATCTGCTTTGAGTGTCGCAGGATATCCACACATTCTTGCCATCTCTGTCGTAGCATAGCTTTCGTCGGTAAAGTGTGCGGAACAAACCACTGACCATTTCGTCGGCTTTCCCCACACCCTCGTATTTTGAACAAATTTCGTCCAATTTCTTGCCTCTTTCGCATCTTTGGGCCACTGGTGCAACTTGAATCCGTCCCTGTTCGTGTTGTTACACCCTCCGACAACACACCGACGAAAGTGAGAAAATGGCGGATTGCTTCCCGATGTGATGTCACAACGTGACGTCATCGCTCCGAGAGCGAATAATAGAAAGGCGTTTAATTCGCCAAAATTCACCCATTTAGAGTTCGGAAATCGGTTAAAAAAATATATGGTCTTTTTTCTGCAACATCAAGGTATATATTGACGCTTACATAGGTCTGGTGATAATGTTCCCCTTTAAGATTTCAATAAACTTCTCAATCAATCAATCAATCAACAACGTTTGGGAACTGAGGAGACCAATTTTTTAAAGCTTTTCAGGTGGAATTCTTTCCCATTCTTGCTTGACGTACAGCTTAAGTTGTTCAACAGTCCGGGGTCTTTTACGCTTCATAATGCGCCACACATTTTCAATGGAAGACAGGTCTGGACTACTGGCAGGCCAGTCTAGTACTTGCACTCTTTTACTACAAAGCCACGCTGTTGCAACACGTGCAAAATGTGGCTTGGTATTGTCTTGCTGAAATAAGCAGGGGCGTCCATGATAACGTTGCTTGGATGGCAACACATGTTGCTCCAAAACCTGTATGTACTTTTCAGCATTAATGGTGCCTTCACAGATGTGTAAGTTACCCATGCCTTGGGCACTAATAAAGTTAAAGTTAAAGTACCAATGATTGTCATACACACACTAGGTGTGGTGAAATTATTCTCTGCATTACACCCCCATACTAATCACAGATGCTGGCTTTTGAACTTTGCGCCTAGAACAGTCCGAAGGGTTCTTTTCCTCTTTGGTCCGGAGGACACAAACACTTCCAAAAACAATTTGAACTGTGGACTCGTCAGACCACAGAACACTTTTACACTTTGCATCAGTCCATCTTAGATGAGCTCGGGCCCAGCAAAGCCGGCGGCGTTTCTGGGTGTTGTTGATAAATGGCTTTGGCTTTGGCTTTGCATAGTAGAGTTTTAACTTGCACTTACAGATGTAGTGACCCACTGCAGTTACTGGCAGTGTTTTTTTTAAGTGTTCCTGAGCCCATGTGGTGATATCCTTTACACACTGATGTCAGTTTTTGAGGAGGTACCACCTGAGGGATCGAAGGTCACGCACGGGCAGTCAATGTTACGTGCAGTGATTTCTCCAGATCCTCTTAACATTGTGATGATATTACGGACCGTAGATGGTGACATCCCTGAATTCCTTGCAATAGCTCATTGAGAAATATTGTTCTTAAACTGTTGGACAATTTGCTCACGCATTTGTTGACAAAGCGGTGACCCTCGCCCCATCCTTGTTTGTGAAAGACTGAGCATTTCGAGGAAGCTGCTTTTATACAAGCAACTGACCAATCAGGATGGATGAATGGAGAGAAGAGTTGAAGAAAATGTAAAAGGATTCAAGGAACTTTATTGTCATACCAGCACACATAAGTCACACGAGATGGCACAATTTGAAATGAGACAATTGATTTTAAAATCAATAGAAAATAAAGCTGATAAAAAAAATAAAAACAAATCTAAATAAGAAGCGACTGGTGTGTCATTTGGACCAGCTGTCACCACTGAGAGAATAAGACAACAGATCAGTGTGTTTGTCAATGACTTTTTGTTGCAGAGGATGCTGATTCGATCCTCAGCCAGGACATATGAGGTAAACAATAAACTCAAGCCTCATGCAATCTTGAAAAACAAAGTAAAGTTATTTATTTGGCTCTGTTATTTTTGTACAAAAATGTAGACGATTGAACAGTTTGACAATTTCACGCCACGTCCCGCGTACTTTAACTTGCCGTGTGTGTTTGAAATCCAAGTTTTGTCCATGCATTAAAAGAATAAAATCACATTTTTGTTTTTTTTATCAAGTTAACTTATGCAAGCAAGTTATCTACTGCGATGAATCGCGATTATTCCAAATACAAACGTGTTACTAAAAGGATTTAAAAACAACAACAAAACAATCATTTGACAGCACTAGTGTGTATACACAATGGATTCATGAGCGATTATTAGTAAATTGCAAGGACAGTTAATTACCTTTTTAGCGAGTTAAAGTTTGACCCTGGAAATGTTGTTTATATTTATTATTTCCTACGAGTAAAATTATTTTGAGCAAATGGGAGGTTGAGCAACATCACACAATTAATTGTGTTCAACCTCCTGTCAGGCGTTTTACTCTGCCGGTCAATGAATTGCACATGGCACATTTTCACTTTCATTGCGGATTTGTAAGTGGCCAAGCAAGTCCTCTCTAACTGCAGTGATTATTACATTACAGTAACCATGGGGATTTATTTGCTGCATGATTTCCAGTGGAAATGTATTTATGGAGGAGTGTGTGGGTGGAAGATCACTGTGTGTGCGTGTGTGTGTGTGTGTGTGTGTGTGTGTGTGTGTGTGTTCTTGTATTTCTACCCTTCTTGAGACATCAACAAGGAAAAGTACCTTCCATATTGAGGACCGGTGAACAAGTTCGGACCGAAATCATGTTCCCAATATGGAAAACCATTGCATCTAATAGAGAATGTCTCATTTGCACCCCTGGTGGTGAAATGTATCAAAATTAGGGTGGTCCCAAAAAGGAGGGATTTTTTTTAAAGCTGACTGTGTGTCGGTTTTAAAAGTGCTTCCCCTCTGGTCAACATATGAAATAACAAGTGTGTGTAAGAAATTGAAATGCTCCCCCTTTGGCCAAAATTAATAAAACAAATAAAATAAATATGTGTATAGAGACATACTGTTATAACTTGAAGTAAATAATGAAGATTAAAAACCAATTACAAACAAAAAATACAAAAAATTAATTAAAAGCAGTCTTTTTCTCACAATGTGTCGACTTTTTTCTTATAAAATTGGGAACATTTTCTCATATTCTTTCTGTTTCTGTAAAATTGTAATAATTTCTCGTACAATTATGACTTTTTTTAATGTAAAAGTATTACTTTTAAATGCAAAATGGTGACATTTGTCATATAAAATTCTGACTTTTATCACAATATTGCCAATTTTTTTGTTGTTCTTGTAAAATAGTGACATTTTTTGAGTAAAATTATGACTTTTGTCATAATTTTGCCAAGTAAATTTCTGATTACTATTATAATATTGCCAACATTTTTACAGTTTTCTTATAAAATTGTGACTTTTGTTGAGTAAAATCACGACTCTTTTCATAAAATTGCCAAAATGTTAAACTTTTGTTGTAATATTGCGACTGTTATTGAGTAAAATTCCAACTTTTATCATGATATTGCACAAATGTTCCGTTTTTCTTGTACGACTTTTATTATAATACTGCTAAAATTTTCTTGTGAAATTGTGACCTTTTTCTTGTGAAATGGCAACTCATTTTTCACAACAAGCTTTTTTATATTTGCATAGTATGTATATATTATTAATGTTGTAAATACAAATCTTTATATATATATATATATATATATATATATATATATATATATATATATATATATATATATATATATATATATATATATATCTAGAAAGGGTGGTCCTAAATGGTAGACATTTTTCAGAATCAGAGGTCTCAAAAAGGTAACAAATACACGAAAGTGTGCGTGCGTGCATGCGTGTGTGTGCGTGTGTATACGTGTGTGTGTGTGTGAGTGTGTGTGTGTGTGTGTGTGTGTGTGTGTGTGTGTGTGTGTGTGTGTGTGTGTGTGTGTGTGTGTGTGTGTGTGTGTGTGCTGCAGGAAAGTGTGCTGGGACCTAAATCAATTACATTTGTGCACACTCACACATTGAGTGCACTGTGACTTTTGAGCTGATGCAACATGCAAACATATGCATTATATTTGCATCAGAAATTAAATGAGTATTTCTTCGATTAGCCTGCATGTGTTGTTTATAGGCTATACTGCTATATCTCAATGCAATAATAAAAAAAAGACGCGCTTCATATTTAATAGTGATTTAATGGCGCCATCTAGAGGTGACCGTTTGTATAGCAAAATGTGCTGAATAAACCAAATACAACCTTGCTTTGCAGTGTGTAATATTATTTAGCCAATCCTTACAAATGTTTTGCACAGTTCCAAAAAAAGAATATGCTGATAACAACACAGGAATAACACAAGCAAACAAATGTATTAAAGTGTAGCCAGGTGGTTGGTTACTTTTAGGAAAGAACAAATCGTGGCCATACTTGCACCCATCTTGCTAGCAAAGCAGTTATTGTAACATTTAGTGACAAAGTATAAATATTCACCCTGTTGTACATGTACTGTACAAGACTTGGCATTGTCTTGCTGAAATAAGCAGGGGCGTCCATGAAAAAGACGTTGCTTGGATGGCAACATATGTTGCTCCAAAACCTGCATGTACTTTTCAGCATTAATGGTGCCTTCACAGATGTGTAAGTTACCCATGCCTTGGGCACTAATACATCCCCATACCATCAGGATGGTTTCTTTCCTCTTTGTTCCGGAGGACACGACGTCCACAGTTTCCAAAAACTATTTTGAAATGTGGATTTGTCAGAACACAGAACACTTTGCATCAGTTCATCTTAAATGAGCTCGGGTCCAGCGAAGCCGGCGGCGTTTCTGGGTGTTGTTGACAAATGGCTTTCGCTTTGCACAGTAGAGTTTTAACTTGCACTTACAGATGTAGTGACAAACTGTAGTTACTGACAGCGGTTTTCTGAAGTGTTCCTGAGCCCATGTGGTGATATCCTTTACACACTGATGTCGCTTTTTGATGCAGTACCGCCTGAGGGATCCAAGGTCACGGACATTCAATGTTACGTGCAGTGATATCTCCAAAATCTCTGAACCTTTTGATATTACGGACCGTAGACGATGAAATCCCTAAATTCCTTGCAATAGCTCATTGAGAAATGTTGTTTTTAAACTGTTCAACAATTTGCTCACGCATTTGTTCACAAAGTGGTGACCCTCGCCCCATCCTTGTTTGTGAATGACTGAGCATTTCATGGAAGCTGCTTTTATACCCAATCATAGCACCCACCTGTTCCCAATTAGCCTGCATACCTGTGGGATGTTCCAAATAAGTCTTTGATGAGCATTCCTCAACTTTCTCAGTCTTTTTGCCACTTGTGCCAGCTTTTTTGAAACATGTTGCAGGCAGCAAATTCCAAATGAGCTAATATTTGCAAAAAATAAAGTTTACCAGTTCCAATGTTAAGTATCTTGTCTTTGCAGTCTATTCAATTGAATATAGGTTTAAAAGGATTTGCAAATAATTGTATTCTGATTTTATTTACCATTTACACAACGTGCCAACTTAACTGGTTTTGGGGTTTGTACATTCACAGTTATTTCCCAGCGTTCATCAGATTGATAGCCTGATACTGTTCTTATGACGGGTTGTTTTGGCGTATAGTGATTTGTAGGAGTTCGAACAGTTTGTGACCAGTGTGTGAAAGGTCTGCAGCGATATCATCTGCAAGTCCTAGATGGGGGAGAAGGTCGTCACCGATGATAATCTCTTGTTCATATAGGACCCTAACCGTCAGCTTCTCCACAGATTCTGGAGAGGCTTCAAAGTAGGGCTCCGAGATGGTGTCCTTCAAAAAGTTCTCCACCAATTTTGTCAGGGGTTTCCAAACTTTTGCCACTAAGGGCCACACACTGAAAAGTCAAAGCATGCGGGTGCCATTTTTATTTTATTTTCAAAACCAATACAAGAGGTAGTGTCAAGTTAGCGCTTTGTAGCTGGGGTCGTGACCTCAAAAAGGCAGGACAAGACATGCAGCGTGCAGGTAGACAAGTATATAATGTTCAAAAGTCCAAACAGAGTGCAGAGGAGACAGCACAGAAAAAAATCACAGGGAAAAACTGCCCATGAAAATGCAAGCTTTAAGAAAAGGTTAAAAACAAACAAACAAGAATCTCAACAATATGCGTTCATACTGTCGACTTACACAGACAATGATCCCGCACTGGCTTAAATAGTGCACAGGTGATGAGTAGCAGCAGGTGAAAAACATAATTACTAATCACCCCCAGGTGATGAAGACAGCGCCAAGCAGCAGTGTACAGCCTGTGCAGAAACAACACCAACAGAACAGGAAGTGGAAACAAAATAAGAGCACAAGAAAGATAGTGAACCCAAAACACCCAAAAACTGAACAAAGAATGGCCTGGCCTCAGACATCGTAACAATTTAGATTTATTTTTACCTTGAGGGCTCCCCTCAAGTTTGGTACCAGGGACCCGGAAGAATAAGTCACATATATATATACAGTACAGGCCAAAAGTTTGGACAAACCTTCTCATTCAATGCAGTTTCTTTATTTTCATGACTATTTACATTGTAGATTGTCACTGAAGGTATCAAAACTATGAATGAACACATGTGGAGTTATATACTTAACAAAAAAAAATGAAATAACTGAAAACATGTTTTATATTCTAGTTTCTTCAAATCAGCCACCCTTTGCTCTGATTACTTTTTCGCACAATCTTGGCATTCTCTCGATGAGCTGAAATGGTTTTCACTTCAGAGGTGTCATAGTTTTGATGCCTTCAGTGACAATCTACAATGTAAATAGTCATGAAAATAAAGAAAATTAATTGAAATGAGAAGGTATGTCTGAACTTTTGGCCTGTACTATATCTTTAGATCAACTTCAGATCTATCAAAAAAGTTTAATGTTTTTACATTTCATGCCAATTGTATTAAAGAAAACCACCTTTTTTATGGCAAAAACACAAAATATTCCCCCAACAAAAACTTTTAAAATGAAATATTTGATGGGAAGTAATTGGAGCCTTAAATATGTCAATAATTCATATAATAATTCAACATAACTCAATGTTATTTTTTTTAGCAATAAAAGTATAAAAAAATCCTGCTACAATTTTCAGGGATCCAAAAGAGCCCCACTCATAAAAGTGTTAAAAATAAGTTTTTAATTTGATTTTAACTTTTTAGTTTCATATGGCTTTATGGTTTGTTTGTTTTATGCCCTTTTTGTCATAGAAAACTTGTTTTTCATTTCAAACACAAAATATGCAATATTTTTCCAAAACAATATTTCAAATCGGAGTATTTGATGTGAAGTAATTGGAGCCTTCAATAGTTCAATAATTCATAATAATATTCATTTAGATTCATTATGTTTTTAGCATTTGCTGTTAAAAAAAAACTGCCTGCATGGCAGCTTTGTATTATTAGTCAACATTGGAACTTTTTTCACCTGTTTGCTCTTTTATTCCACTTCTTAGTTTTTTTTTTGGAATAGTGTTTTTGAATGTGCCGCGGGCCGTGAAGAAATTAGCTGCGGGCTGCATTTTGGACACCCCTGTTTTAGGTCATTGTCATGTTGGAAGATCAAACATTGACCCAAACATTGATTGATAGCACATTTCTTGATGTTATTCTTGAAAATATCAACATAGCGTTTTTTTTTTATTGTTTTGATGGGTTTTCTCACCCATCACCATGCGTCGCTGCAGTTGTAGTACTTGAAGGCCTCACCCTTCCTTTGCCAAACAAAATCACAATCCTTATGCCCAAACAGCGTGAGTTCAGTTTCATAAGACCAAATAACCGCCTTCCAAAATCTGTCCCCATTCTTCAGATTCTCTAAGGCAAACTTCAGTCAAGCTTTGATGTGCCGCTATGAGAGCTTTTGTTTTTGTTGGTCGGTGGCCATGAAATCCACCGCAATGACGAGCCTTCACAACAATATGACGTGAAACATCGAGTTTAGATGAGAAATCCTCTTTGCAAATACTCTTGATTACATGATCTTAAACTACACTATATTGACAAAAGTATTTGGCCACCCATCCAAATGATCATAATCAGGTGTCCTAATCACTTGGCCCGGCCACAAGTGTATACAATCAAGCACTTAGGCATGGAGACTGTTTCTGCAAACATTTGTGAAAGAATGGGCCGCTCTCAGGAGCTCAGTGATTTCCAGCGTGGAACTGTCATAGGATGCCACCTGTGCAACAAATCCAGTCGTGAAAATTCCACGCTCCTAAATATTCCAAAGTCAACTGTTGGCTTTATTATAAGAACATGGAAAAGTTTGGCAACTCAGCCACCAAGTGGTAGGCCACGTAAACTGACAGAGAGGGGTCAGCGGATGCTGAAGCGCATTGTGCAAAAAGGTCGCCCACTTTCTGCACAGTCAGTTGCTGCAGAGCTCCAAACTTCATGAGACCTTCCAATTAGCCCACGTACAGTATACAGAGAGCTTTATGGAATGGGTTTCCATGGCAGAGCAGCTGCATCTAAGCCATACATCACAAAGTCCAATGCAGTGGTGTAAAGCACGTCGCCACTGGACTCTAGAGCAGTGGAGACGCCTTCTCTGGACTGATGGACGAGTTTGGGTTTGCAGGTTGCCAGGAGAACGGTAAATTTCAGACTGCATTGTGCCGAGTGTGAAATTTGGTGGAGGAGGAATTATGGTGTGAGGTTGTTTTTCAGGAGTTGGGCTTGGCCCCTTACTTCCAGTGAAAGGAACTTTGAATGCTCCAGGATACCAAAACATTTTGGACAATTCCACGCTCCCAACCTTGTGGGATCAGTTTGGAGCGGGCCCCTTCCTCTTCCAACATGACTGTGCAGCAGTGCACAAAGCAAGGTCCATAAAGGCATGGATGACAGAGTCTGGTGTGGATGTACTTGACTGGCCTGCACAGAGTCCTGATAGAACACCTTTGGAATGAATTAGAACAAAGACTGAGAGCCAGGCCTTCTCGACCAACATCAGTGTGTGACCTCACCAATGTGCTTTTGGAAGAATGGACGGAAATTCCTATAAAGACACTCCGCAACCTTGTGGACAGCCTTCCCAGAAGAGTTGAAGCTGTAAGAGCTGCAAAAAGTGGACCGACATCATATTAAACTCTATGGGTTAGGAATGGGATGGCATTTCAAGTTCATATGTGAGTCAAGGCAGGTGGCCAAACACCTTTGACAATATAGTGTATTTATCTCTCCAAAGTTTTAGAAATGCTGTGTTTCTGACCATGCCCGATTTCATATTTGACAGACAAATTTTTTTGTGTGTTTTGTAATGATGCAACAAACAGCTGTTTTAGAGAATGTGAGAGGCTCAGAAATCCTTCCCCCTTAAGATGATGTTAGAGTATATAGCAGTTCTTTTGTTGCACAGTCAAAGATCGAGTCCACTGGAAGATTTAACAAAATGTATTAAAATTGGTCTCAGGAAATGTTGCAGCCTTAGTTTCCCCCTTGAAATGCATCCATAAGTCAGTCCATATTTAAGAACAATCAATATCCTGTGCAAGTGTGAGCCCTGATGGAGAAGTCTATGGGCAGACAAGTGCATTATGTTCATAGTTGGGTCCATTTCTGGGACTGCTGCAGCTGGAGAGGCTGTTTTGGTGATTTTCAAGGTTTATTTTGGGAATGAGGATGTGTAGCTAAAACATTCCCGTCTTTGATGGCTCAAATCCTATATTTTATCCCTCCTATCTGGCATAGATATACAGTACGTTGCTGTTGCAGTACTCATCAACATGAACATGTAAGACTAAACAAAACCGAAAGATCAGCTTGCAGACATTCTTGGAGTAGCATGGGAAGCACAGAAGACAGGCCCAAGACGTCAAAGCAACCCACTCTTTAATGAAAACAATGAGCTAACTTCTGGGGGTGTATGCTTAATTTTCGCCTATAAGGAATTTATCAAGTGAATTTAAGTAAAGTGAAAGGTAGAGTAAAATAGTATATATTCTAAAATATTCTAACAATGAGCATCTGTAATCTTCAATCTGAGATCCTAACCTGATATTTTTTTTAACAAGATTTAGGAGCAATTCCAGGGCAAGTTTTGATCAAGTGGTTAAGTGATACTCACCCTGCTTCTTGCGTCACCTAAATAAAGGCGACCACAACAAACTGAACACATAAAACTTTTTTAAATCCTACAAAAGTCCGACAAATGTTCTTTCCCTAAACTTCAGTCTGTGTACGATTATTCCTCAAAGTTTTGGCTATCATGGTTGCTTTGCATCAAAGTCAAGTTCATTCCAACATAGGTTTAACTTTTGCTAAATTCCTTAAACACATTCTTACTTGGTATTATAGAATTACAATTTTGCACAGTCCCAAACTCTCAGAAGCAGAAACCAGAAACCAGTAAAAAATTCAGCTTTTTGATGATGGCGAAACTTTTTCCGAAAATTTGCTTGCCCTACAGTTTGTAGAAACTGGCATTGACCGAGACATGTTGGGGAAGACTTGTTGGCGTGGCGAAGTTGGGAGAGTGGCCGTGCCAGCAATCTGAGGGTTACTGGTTCAATCCCCACCTTCTACCATCCTAGTTACGTCCGTTGTGTCCTTGAGCAAGACACTTGCCCCTGATGGGTTAGTGCCTTGCATGGCAGCTCCTGCCATTTGTGTGTGAATGGATGAATGTGGAAATAGTGTCAAAGCGCTTCAAGTTCCTTAAAAAGGTAGAAAAGTGCTATACAAGTATAACCATTTACCTTTTTTTTTTTTTTACAATCGTTCCAATATTTCAAGCACAAAGTTGACTTGTTAACCCTAAAAAAAGAGCAGAAGAAACATTTAAATTCTCAGATTTATTGAAAGAGTTGGGTTCTGTTTTTTGGGGGTCACCCTGTTTGATCCAGTGTTAATTGACGGCTCAGGTGTGCTTCAAACCTAATTGAAAGCCTGGTGTGTTTATAAAGCTTAAACTTACATAGCGGCCAATAATTCTTAAATGAACATTGGTGCTGTCAAATAATTTTTTTTTTTATCAGACTAATCATACTTGCGAATTTGGATTATTCATGATTAATTACATTAGTACTCACTTGCAACATTTTAATTAACTTTAAAAAAAGAGCCTAATGTTTCGTCACAAATGCAACGTTTTTTTACTCGAATGCACTAGAATAATTTGACCAAAACTTGGTAACAGTTTTATCTAAAGTCCTGCCAGGGTGCATTATTAAGTGAAATTTAACAGTGAGCACACCAGTCAAAGTCCCCCTCACTCATATTTACATTGGCGTATGCATTGACCTGGTCACTGACCGTATAACAACCTGCGCCACCTTTCCGGTAACCATCCATGGTTAAGATAAAGGAGCATGTGCGGTCAAAATAAATTCTACATGATTAATAAAATATATTTTTTAAATTAATCACATAAATGAACTTGTAACTTTTGACAGCCCTAATATTAAATTAAAATTGTGCAGATTTTTTGAGACATGTTTAAAAGTTCCTAGGAGTCTAAGTCTGTTTTCAAGCTTATTTAGTATTAGGAGACACAAAAAATCATTAATCAGATAAAAGATAAGTAGCATGCTTCTATCCCTGTTTGATTGCTCATACTTAAAGATGCAATTACCTTGTGTTGGCTGCAGGGGGCAACGTTGCTCTGCAGATTGTGTTAGATGTTTTGCTATCCTTACACTGAGTGGAGCAAAATAGTACATTTGAGAGTTTGTAAAGGCACTTACCATAGATGTCATGGAGTACGTTGCTTTCTTCTTTTTCTTTTACTTCTATACATTTTCAAGATAATTTAATACACTACATTTTATGTTACATTTAAAGGGGTCATATTATGATTTCTACATTTAAAACACTTCCTTGTGAATTGTATTTATATAGCGCTTTTTCTCTAGTGACTCAAAGCGCTTCACATTCAAAAACCGACAATGAAGCCATTTACACCAGTGTGGGTGGCATTGAGAGCCAGGTGGTTAAAGTGTCTTACCCAATAATAACAACAACAAAAAACCTTTTATTGATAATGCACTTTTCATTTGATATCAAATCTCAAATAGCTACATATTAAAAGACATAAAAACAAATACAAGAGACAAAAGTTGGATAAAAACGTTGCACGATTTACAGATTGAGTCCTTTTTTTACAAACCCTGTTTCCATATGAGTTGGGAAATTGTGTTAGATGTAAATATAAACGGAATACAATGATTTGCAAATCATTTTCAACCCATATTCAGTTGAATATGCTACAAAGACAACATATTTGATGTTCAAACTGATAAACATTTTTTTTTTTTTGCAAATAATCATTAACTTTAGAATTTGATGCCAGCAACACGTGACAAAGAAGTTGGGAAAGGTGGCAATAAATACTGATAAAGTTGAGGAATGCTCATCAAACACTTATTTGGAACATCCCACAGGTGAACAGGCTAATTGGGAACAGGTGGGTGCCATGATTGGGTATAAAAGTAGATTCCATGAAATGCTCAGTCATTCACAAAGAAGGAAGGGGGCGAGGGTCACCACTTTGTCAACAAATGCATGAGCAAATTGTTGAACAGTTTAAGAAAAACCTTTCTCAACCAGCTATTGCAAGGAATTTAGGGATTTCACCATCTACGGTCCGTAATATCATCAAAGGGTTCAGAGAATCTGGAGAAATCACTGCACGTAAGCAGCTAAGCCCGTGACCTACGATCCCTCAGGCTGTACTGCATCAACAAGCGACATTAGTGTGTAAAGGATATCCTTACACATCCTGTAGCTCAGTAACACTTCAGAAACCCACTGTCAGTAACTACAGTTGGTCGCTACATCTGTAAGTGCAAGTTAAAACTGTCCTATGCAAGGCGAAAACCGTTTATCAACAACACCCAGAAACTCCGTCGGCTTCGCTGGGCCTGAGATCATCTAAGATGGACTTGATACAAGGTGGAAAAGTGTTCTGTGGTCTGACGAGTCCACATTTCAAATTGTTTTTGGAAACTGTGGACGCTCCAGATGTGTTTTATACCACTCTTTCTTTGTCTCATTTTGTCTACCAAACTTTGTATGCGGTGCGTGAATGCACAAAGGTGAGCTTTGTTGATGTTATTGACTTGTAGGAGTGTTAATCAGGCATATTTGGTCACTGCATGACTGCAAGCTAATCAATGCTAACATACTGTTTAAGCTAGCTGTATGTACATTTTGCATCAATATGCCTCGTTTGTAGATATATTTGAGCGCATTTAATTTCCTTTACGTATGTCCTCTGTGTATTTAATTTATATTTGCATGTCCCATGACACATTATGTGTATGTAATATTGGCTAATAACTACAAAACTACACTTCATTGACTAACCGTGTTACAAAAAAGATCAGTTAGAGTAATACATAATGTTGGATATAGAGAA
This sequence comes from Nerophis lumbriciformis, assembly GCF_033978685.3. Taxonomy (NCBI): domain Eukaryota; kingdom Metazoa; phylum Chordata; class Actinopteri; order Syngnathiformes; family Syngnathidae; genus Nerophis; species Nerophis lumbriciformis. The sequence continues at coordinate 12,681,216 of NC_084570.2, read as the reverse complement.
CATCTTCCTACTCCTTTTCGAACATGTTGAAAAGAGAAACTGGAGATTGTGATGTATCATGTTGTATACTTGCATGTTCGAAATAAACTCAAACTCAAACTCAAACTCAAACATACCAACCCTTTATTTACAGTATTAAATCAAAAATATAAAAATTCAATGATTTGGTGCATTTGCAAACAGCTAAAATTATGTACTACCCAAGAATGTGCAACAGTTCTTCTAAACAAAAGAGGGGAAATATAACCTGAGAGAAAAATGTAACTTAAAACACTTCTATGCACGTACAACACTTAAAACTTTTAGTATAGCACTATGTGGAATTAAATCATGGAATGTAGGCAGATATGTCAAACAATTTACTAATATGATCCAGTTTAAGAAATTTACAAAGTATGATTATGGTTATGGTTTAATTTATTTCAAGCATGTAAACAAATACAATGTGATACACCATATAATAAATACATATGTTAATTTCTTTTTTCAACATGTTCGAAAAGGAGTACAAAGAAGCAAAGCTTATTTATTCCTACCACTTTTCCAAGTCATAGCAATTACTAACATATTTGTTCACTTCCTGTTCTGTTGTGGTACTTGTAAAAAAATGAACACCAATGAATAGAACAGTTCTCTCAATAGTTAAACCAGCCATGATTCACATATGAGATGAATAATATATAGCATTCTTCTTCTTTGTACTTTGTAAACACTTGTAGTTTGTGCAGCCTCTTAAATTGGATCATATTGGTACATTGTTTGACATCTTTGCATAATCCGTTCCATAATTGAATTCCACATAGTGACATGCTAAAGGTCTTAAGTGTTGCACGTGCATACAAATGTTTAAAATTAGATTTTCCTCTGAATTTATATTTCTCCTCCTTTGTTGAGAAGAATTGTTGTACATTCTTGGTAAGCAGGTTGTAGTTTGCTTTGTATGTCATTATAGCTGTTTGCAAATGCACCAAATCATTAAGTTGTAGTATTTTGGAGTCAACAAATAAAGGGTTTGTATGTTCTCTTCATCCAACATCATGTATTATTCTAATTGATTGTTTTTGTAATAAAGTGTACTTTTGCAATTATTTCCCCATATTTCAAGTACAATGAAGAATTACGACAAACGTCTTGAACTTATTGAAAATAAGATATTATTCATCTCATTATGTGAATCATAACTGACTTAACTATTTATGTAAATAACTGTTGTGTTCAGAATGAATTAATGTAAATGATGTGCAAATGAAGAACAGGAAGTGAACATGTGTAATACTGGAGTTGCTGTGAGGTAAAAAAAAAAAACGGGTAGGATTGAAGAAGCTTTGCTTCTTCTCACTCCTTTTCGGACATGTTGTAAAGAAAAATGATAATATGTGACGTATCAGATTAAAATTGTGTACATGTTCGACATAAACTTCAACCAACCAACCATATGTGGAGATATCCACTCATGCCACAATTTGGAAAAACGTTACAATTGGGGCAAATGAAGAAAGTATGAAGGAAGGCAACATTGTTGTTTAAATATCTCGGCCATGCCTCCATGGTTTGATTTCACATTTTTGGGACTAATGCAGATCCCAAATACACAAAAGCACAGGACTCGAATTTAACCACGGCGACCGCGGCAAAAGCCGAAAAATTTACCAACATCGACGGCAAGAACATGCCGTGACCGCACGAACATGCCGTGACCGCACTTGACTTTTTACTTGTTAATTGGCGAGGGATGTGACGGTATACAATGATAATTTGCGATACAATTCCCGATGTTTAGTAATACGTCTAATTGTTTGATTACAGAAAAAAATTGATTTATTAATGCATTGTAGGTAACACGAAGTCAGGCGCATGTGCAATAGCGTCGTTTGGCTTGATAATCATGGCGTACAAGCTACACAGACTTGGTTTAACGTCATTTTCCCTTGCTTCAAGACATGCATTTAAGAGTGCACTGCTGTGTTTAGATGGAGACAGGTGTGGACAATATTGGAGACGGACGCACTTGTCCCCACACTAAAAGTATACAGCGAAGGAGAAAACTATTTCATGTTGCTTTTATTTTTTCAACACACCGTCCTGCTGCTGTCACTGAGAGTTAATGAGGTGAGGAAACATGCAGCAGGCGATGTGTCGTGAACGTTGTCACCACTTGTTTATAAAGTCTTTAGTTTGTTGACTGGGATGTTCACTCCTTCTTTATTTAACTGCAAATTGTTTCAGTGTTCAAATAACATCAATACTAGCTAAAATGTTCTGTCATCTCATCGAATTGAACGCTGGCTGTGAAGATTGTGTATTCGATGTGAGATGTGTCTCTCCTCTTTATTTTTGTTGGCTAAACTGTTGCACTGAACTACAAGGAGGCGTTGTTGGAGAAGGATAAAGCTTGTTTATTAGACTTCATCTTCATTAGCCAAATTGCTTTGAGTTTTATATTAATATCAAATAGTAAACACCATGTTTTTTTTAAATTTCTTGTGTTTTTTTCATGTCACAAAGGTGTTACTTCAAAAAGCATTCATTTTGTTAATGTTTTATGGTGTATACTTAATTCCTATATGATATATTTCTGCTCAAACTCTTAATGGCTCTGTCCCGATTCGGCATCTACATGAACAGGCGTGATTATAGGCCTCACCTTTTCTTCCTCCAAACATATTTGTTTCATCTGACATCACATGGACAAAGATAAGACCTTCTGGAGGAAAGTTCTGTGGTCAGATGAAACAAAAATTGAGCTGTTTGGCCACAATACCCTGCAATATGTTTGGAGGAGAAAAGGTGAGGCCTTTAATCCCATGCACACCTTGCCTACCGTCAAGCATGGTGGGCATAGTTTTATGCTCTGGGCCTGTTTTGCTGCCAATGGAACTGGTGCTTTACAGAGAGTAAATGGGACAATGAAAAAGGACGATTACCTCCAAATTCTTCAGGACAACCTAAAATCATCAGGCCGGAGGTTGGGTCTTGGGCGCAGTTGGGTGTTCCAACAGGACAATGACCCTAAACACACGTCAAAAGTGGTAAAGGAATGGCTAAATCAGGCTACAATTAAGGTTTTAGAATGGCCTTCCCAAAGTCCTGACTTAAACATGTGGACAATGCTGAAGAAACAAGTCCATGTCAGAAAACCAACAAATTTAGCTGAACTGCACCAATTTTGTCAAGAGCAGTGGTCAAAAATTCAACCAGAAGCTTGCCAGAATGGCTACCAAAAGCACCTTATTGCAGTGAAACTTGCCAAGGGACATGTAACCAAATATTAACATTGCTGTATGTATACTTTTGACCCAGCAGATTTGGTCACATTTTCAGTAGACCCATAAAAAATTCATAAAAGAACCAAACTTCATGAATGTTTTTTGTGACCTACAAGTCTGTGCTCTAATCACTCTATCACAAAAAAATAAGAGTTGTAGAAATTATTGGAAACTCAAGACAGCCATGACATTATGTTCTTTACAAGTGTATGTAAACTTTTGACCACAACTGTACATATGTACATAACTTAAAAACATGAATAAATAATTAAAAAACCAACCTCCCTCTATCAAAATGTAAAAATACAGATATAGGCATCATGTAATGACAAAAAACGGACACATTTATATTAATAATGAGGCCTGATACCGAAGTACATGTTAAACTACTTCCTTAACGTAAATGACCGCCATAACCACAACACCAGGGGGCGCTCCACTAACCACGTTAAACCCAGACTCCGATCTAACAAAGGTCTTAACTCATTCTCCTTCTATGCCACATCAATGTGGAATGTGCTCCCAACAGGTATTAAAAGAAAGGGCATCTCTATCCTCCTTCAAAACCGCAATAAAAGTACACCTCCAGGCAACTTCAACCCTAAACTAACACCCTCCCCGGATTGTTAATAATCAAATGTAAACAATCAAATGTAGATACTTTTCTTATGCCTTCTGATCTCTCTCTCTCTCTCTATGTCCACTACTTGCTGTACATATCCTACCAAGTCAGACCTACACTGTTTCAATATCCATTTCTCTGTTCTCAATTGTTGATGACTGATGATAACAACCAAACCTACCAACCCCCGGCCCCCACAGCCCGAATTGTAAATAATGTAAATAATTCAATGTATACACCCTGATGATTATCTTGTGTGATGACTGTATTATGCTGATAATATATATGATAGTATATATCTGTATCATGAATCAATTTAAGTGGACACCGACTTAAACAAGTTGAAAAACTTATTCGGGTGTTACCATTTAGTGGTCAATTGTACGGAATATGTACTTCACTGTGCAACCTACTAATAAAAGTCTCAATCAATCAATCAATCAATCAATCAGCCTGAAAGCAGGTACCAATAGACAAGAAAAGTTGGTTTTGCATAATAGGTCCCCTTTAACACAATTCCTCTTCAGATGAAGTTGGGTTCATTGAAGACTTGAAATGATTGGTATCGGTGTAAATGTGGGAGGATGAGCGCTGTAGAAAATGGATAGATGCTATCCCTTACAGCTTTCCTCACTAAATCCGAGCTAATCCAACTTCTATATTTACTGGATTTAAAGCAGCCGACAAAGGCGCAGTGAGGGTGACAGGGAAACTAATGGCAAATAAATCCCATGAATAGCTTTAATGGCAGATGATTGTGGAAATCCTGTTTTCTTTCTTCCTGACTGGCACATATCCGAGATCAGGGGCCTGTGTAGAATATTAGCAGGGGAGTGGGTAGGGGTCGGGATCAGGTGTGGATGTTGTGGCTGGACACGTAATGCGTGCGGGAGGGGAAAAGCCTCTCAGGGGATTGAAAACCAAGGGGATGGATTGTAGAGAAAAACAGGATTGTGTCTCTCTATGAGGAAAAATGCAAACCAAAATAGAGGTGCTGACAGCTTCCTCTATGCAGACCCAGTGGGAGCGCTTATTCAGTTTTGTGTTGGGAGATAAGGGGGGAGATTTATTTATTCAGGTTGATAGCGCTGGCACGCTTTGAATGATAAAGGAGCGTGTTTGTGTGTGCTGCGCGCATCCACTTTCAACATGCCAGTCAGGATTAAAGGTTGCAACCTGGGGGTTAAAAATGTGGCGTCCATAAAGAAGTTTTGTTTGTAGACTTCTTTCCTCTCTCACACAGACCGGTGCACCTGGGATCTGCAGATCAAACGCCAGTCGGCAGGTTTCCACATCAAACGTATAGATCAGATTATTTTCATCCATTGTTTGCGGGGAAAAAAAAGACATCCAAGGGAGGAATAAGCGGAAGAGGGGCCTTTTGTTGTGGTTGATCCTCCTGGTGGTCGAGGGAAGGAGTTGGGCTCACTATGGGAAGAATCCAGTGTTATTTCTGTGCGACATGACATCTGTTCTGTATAGGACATCACATCCGCGCTAACTCGCTCCACAACATGGTGATTTATTTGCCTCGTATGTTTGGAGTTGGGGTCAGCGAAGCCCCGCATGGCGCTGTTGGCACAGCTGATGTGGCGCCACGGGAGTGAAGGCCTCCAAAGTAGCGTTTTGTTTTGACATGGGAGCGGTTGCATTTGGCTGCAGAAAGGCTGGCGACTAGGAAGGACTGAGTCTTGGATAACATCTGCGATTAATGTTTTACCAAATGAGTTGAGATACCATTCGAGTGTTGCGCTACGATCTGAGAGTCATAAAGGCATCAATGGTGGCCATCGTAGAACAGGAAGTAGCCTGCTAACTAACAAACATATGGACAAGCAAACACAAATACGGCGCGTTTTTGTTAACAGATCACTCTTGGAAGAGGTCTGATCCAACATCTGGTCTGATCCAAAAGTCCGAACTATCACGGAGATGCTCGATTTACAATTGCCGACATGCCATAAACAAAGACCCAACTGCTGCAACACACACTGTTGGTAACAATCTGATACAGTTGGTCTAGGAACGAGCAGCTACACAACAGCTAAGCACACAATAGCACATAAGCTAGACATATGTAGTTAGTAGATGTGTTAAAAAAATCTCATTTTGAAATAAGCGCGATTTGTCACGATTCGATAAAAAATAATCAAAAATTGATTTAGAAAAAAAAAATATATATATATATGTATATTTTATATATATTTATATATATATATATATTTTTTTATATATATAAAAAAAATAAATATATATATATATTTATATTAATATATAAATATACATATATATATATATATATATATATATATATATATATATATATATATATATATATATATATATATATATATATATATATATATATATATATATATGTATATATATATATATATATATATATATATATTTTAAAGCCATTTAGGCTGTACAGATTTACTTTAGCAAAAACAAATGTTGGATACTTCTTTTGTTGCCCTATTTGTATTAGACTTTGTTAAATGTTTGGGTAGCACTTTATTAAACAAAACCGATTTTCTTTTAAGTAATATAGAAGTTTATCAGAGCTGTTTATCTGTTTTATGAAGGAATGTAGTTAATCATAGAACTGGCACCCAATGTTATTAAAAAAATAATTTATTTAAAATTTAGAACCGATTTTGAATGGAATCGTTATCTGCTCAGTGGCCTAGTGGTTAGAGTGTCCGCCCTGAGATCGGTAGGTCGTGAGTTCAAACTACGGCCGAGTCATACCAAAGACTATAAAAATTAGACCCATTACCTCCCTGCTTGGCACTCAGCATCAAGGGTTGGAATTGGGGGTTAAATCACCAAAAATGATTCCCGGGCGCGGCCACCGCTGCAGCCCACTGCTCCCCTCACCTCCCAGGGGGTGATCAAGGGTGATGGGTCAAATGCAGAGAGTAATTTTGCCACACCTAGTGTGTGTGTGTGACAATCATTGGTACTTTAACTTTTAACTTTAACTTTACACTCAAGAATCGAATCGAATCGAATTGTGTGGTGCACAAAGATTCACAGCAATTAGAGTAGGGCTGTGAATCTTTGGGCACAACACGATTCGATTCTTAGGGGTAAGTATTAGATTCAGAATCGATTGGCACCCAATGTTATTAAAAAAAGTATTGATTTTAAATTGAGAATCAATTCTGAATCGAATCACTACCCTCAAGAATTGTGTGGTGCACAAAGATTCACAGCCCTAGTAAATAGTGTCCTTAATTGAAAAATATTGCAGTCTAAAACACAACATTTGCCAATATAAAGAAGTATCAAATACGTATAGTTGCATTTTACATACAGACACAAAGTCTCCACGGTAGAAGCGTATTTGAAAGTGTCCAGTTACAAACATCATTCAACTTACTGCGTCATGAGCTAAACCTAATTAATGATTGTGACCACTAGGTGTCGCCAGACAAACGAACGACCACTCCACTCCATCTTAAAGACAGCATAAGTCCATTCCTGGCATCCATTCATTTTCTACCGTTTGTCCCTCTCAGGGTTGCAGGGAGGCAGAAGGCGGTGTACACCCTGGACGAGTCGCCATCCCTGACAATTAACAATTAAATAGGTAAGTGTTTTTTATTCCTACCATTGTTCTCTGTTTGACTAATTTCCCTCAATGACGCATTTTCTGACATTCTACGAAACAAAATAACAAAAATTATGTATGATTCATGCTGATATCTTTGTGAGTTATGCTAGAAACATGTGCTTTTGTAAGGTTTGCAAACACAAAAACTATTTTTTACTCAATATGAAAATATAACTGTCATACTAAATATGACAGTTATTTAAACATAACTCCTAAACTAAACATGCAAAATGTGTAATAATGCCTGAAATAATTTATCTTTGTGAGTTTTACTAGAAATAAATGCTTTTTTAAGGTTTTCAAACACAAAAAACAGTGTTTTACTCAATATGACAGTAATGTTCTTAGAATCCTGAGATAATGCGAAAAAAAGCAATAAAAAATGTATTCAATTATAACTCCTAAACCAAACATGCAAAATGCCTAATAATGCCTGTATTAATGTATCTTTGTGAGTTTTACTCGAAACATATGCTTTTGTTAGGTTTGCAGATACACAAATTAGTTTTTTACTCAATATGACAGTAATGTTCTTATAATCCTGAGATAATGCGAAAAAAGCAATACAAAATGTATTCAAACATTACTCCTAAACCAAACATGCAAAATGTCTAATAATGCCTGTATTAATGTATCTTTGTGAGTTTTACTAGAAACGTGCATTTGTAAGGATATTGTACCCAAATTAATATCGGCTAACAAGGCTGTGAATCTTTGTTCATCACACATTTCGATTCACTTCTTAGGGCTAACAGTTCAATTCAGAATAGATTCTCGATTCAAAATGATTCGCGATTCAAAATCAATACTTTTTAATAACATTGTGTGCCAGTTCTTTGATGAACTACATTCCTTCATAAAATAGACAAACAGCTCTGATACCTTTTTATATTACTTCAAAGAAAACTGGTTTTGTTTTCTTAAAATCCTACCAAAACATTTACTAAAGTGGCTAGACAGGACAAATATAGGAAATCGATTTTTATTATTATTTTTTTATCGATTAAGAATCGTTACAAATAAGAATCGTGATTAATTCGAAAGTCTATTTTTTTTGACACCCGTATCGGCTTATACTCAGAGCTCCAACATCGATATCAAAAAGTTGTATCAGGAGTCGGAACACTCCAAGAGCCAGGTGCTTGAATAAAGGAAAACATACAAATGTTTTCCAAAAACAAGTCCATATTTTATTTAAGTAATATATCAAAGAAATCGCAAGATTTTACAGTACTTTGAGCTGGTTAAGAGTTTGGACAGGAAATTATAAGTCTGGTATGAGGAATCATTGCGTCATAAAAAGGCTGTGATAACTGTAAAAAAAAAAAAAAAAACCACTCCAATGAGGCGAGATTACTCATACTGTACTATAGGTGGGTTTGGTTAAGCAAATCAAGCGCTCCTTCTCTCTTGCTCGTGCTTCAAATGGCCTGTTGTAAACTTCCCCTGAGCCCACTGTAAACAAACAAACATTTGGGAACTTTGTTACTCTTACAGAGGAAGACATTTTGCGTTCTATTTGCACCAAATGTTCTGTAAACATTCCCCGAGGAGGGCAAAGAACATCGAGCATCAACACATTAAACCTGTGTGCTTTGAAAGCCTATGAAGACGTTGTCTCAAAGCCAGCCGCAAAGTAAAGTGTGCAAATAAGTTCAATCTAAATTTAAGAAATTATAGCTATAAATAATTATTGGTTATCTGCATCCCTGGTTTACATTCCACACAACTCAAGCAGTGATTGTTTACCTCAGTTTTTGCCCTTTTTGAGTGCCACCAAATCAGTTATGTGTGAAGTTATGTGCATACAAGCTGGGTCCTGGCTGGTGATTGAGGACGTTGAGAGAGCATGTGTGCGGGTGACGGTTGGAGAAAACTGTTGCATGCTGGGAAGACAGTTACTGTAAGTCAGCGGATGCTATTTTGGGACGGTCGCAGACGACATGTTGGTTCCGGTAAAAACATCACGTCCTCACCCTGTCTACAGCTGTGTGGATGCTACAATAGGGACACAAATACAGGGTCGTCCCGGTACCAAAATGTATTTTTATATTTTTCTAAATAAAGGGGACCACAAAAAAATTGCATTATTGGCTTTATTTTAACAAACAATCTTACGGTGCATTAAACATATGTTTCTTATTACATTCGAAGAACAATGTTGTCCTTAAATAAGATAGTGAACATACAAGACAACTTGTCTTTTAGTAGTAAGTAAACCAACAAAGCCTCCTAATTTAGTCTGCTGACATATGCAGTAACATATTGTGTCATTTCTTATACTAATATTTTGTCAAAATTATAAAGGACAAGCTGTAAAAATGGGTAATTAATCCACTTGTTCATTTACTATTAATATCTGGTTATTTTCAGTTTCAACATGTTCTATCTACACTTCTGTTAAAATGCAATAATCACTTATTTCCATTGTTTGGATACTTTACATTAGTTCTGGATGATGCCACACATTTGGGTATCGATCCGATACCAAGTAGTTACAGGATCATACATTGGTCATAGTCAAAGCCCTCATGTGTCCATGGATGTATTTCCTGAGTTTATAGACATAATATGAATTTAAAAAAAAAAAAAGGAAAAAAGATCTTGTGACGATAAAAATATCGATGTAATCATAGTAGTATCGACTTGATGCGCTATCGTACTTGGTATCATTACAGTGGATGTCAGGTGTAGATCCACCCATGGCATTTGTTTACATTCAGGAGTGTTATCTTTTATTATGTCCACTACTTGCTGTACATATCCTACCAAGTCAGACCTACACTGTTTCAATATCCATTTCTCTGTTCTCAATTGTTGATGACTGATGATAACAACCAAACCTAACCCCCCCGCCCCCCTCCACACCCCGGATTGTAAATAATGTAAATAATTCAATGTATACACCCTGATGATTATCTTGTGTGATGACTGTATTATGATGATAGTATAGATGATAGTATATATCTGTATCATGAATCAATTTAAGTGGACCCCGACTTAAACAAGTTGAAAAACTTATTCGGGTGTTACCATTTAGTGGTCAATTGTACGGAATATGTACTGAACTGTGCAACCTACTAATACAAGTCTCAATCAATCAATCAATCAATCAATTAGCGGTGACGCCGGTGAGCTATTCTATTCTCTTACTGTGTGTAGTGAAACATGTTTAGCTATTCCTCGTCCTGCAGGGATGATACTTGTAAAGAAACATACTTTATTCATCGCCATGGAGGCGAAAATGAGTTATTTAGAAGTAGCTAAAACACTGCCGATTGCGGCTGGATGTTAGCTGCTAGCTAGCTAGCCATGTCTCAAAGCACCTCTTGCTGAGGGCGTTTCAGTGTTATAACTTCACCTTTATTGTTAGTTTTTAGGCCAAAATGCATCCGTTCTCCCTTTTCTGTCTACACGCTGTGTCTGCTTGTAAGTACTGTTTGATTGTGCGCTGCCGAACATGCTCCTCTGCTCGTAAAACCAGCAATGTCATGACGTGACATCAATCAATCAATCAATTAGCGGTGACGCCGGTGAGCTATTCTATCCTCTTACTGTGTGTAGTGAAACATGTTTAGCTATTCCTCGTCCTGCAGGGATGATACTTGTAAAGAAACATACTTTATTCGTCGCCATGGAGGCGAAAATGAGTGATTTAGAAGTAGCTAAAACACTGCCGATTGCGGATGGATGTTAGCTGCTAGCTCGCTAGCCATGTCTCAAAGCACCTCTTGCTGAGGGCGTTTCAGTGTTATAGCTTCACCTTTATCGTTAGTTTTTAGGCCAAAATGCGTCCGTTCTCCCTTTTCTGTCTACACACTGTGTCTGCTTGTAAGTACTCAGTGATTGTGCGCTGCCGAATATGCTCCTCTGCTCGCAAAACCAGCAATGTCATGACGTCACGACGCGCCGTCATGCTTGTCAAAAAAAATAATTAAAAAAAATGGTATAGTACCGTTTTTGATTCATTAGTACTGCGATACTATACTAGTACCGGTATACCGTACAACCCTAGTAGCTACTTAAATTGTCTTTCTGGTTACGACTGTTTTTCGGTATGCATACCTTGTCCTGGCACTGTGACATGACGACAAAGAATACAACAATGGAGTCCACGGGATAAGTATAAAGATCAGCGGGGTCACCATGACCCACATTAGGGATGTTTGGAGATGCTCTCAGCAGCAGGGGTGCTTAAGGTGCGGCTCTGTAAGGTCAAGCCAGCGCTTTCCTGTCCCCTCCGCTGGGAGGGACCCCCAGTGTCAGTTTCAACAGGAAAAGACTGAAGGTCACAGCCCAGACTTATCGTTTTCCTGTGCGTGACAGACGGCTGTCTATTTTCACGTCCGCTGTCCGCTCAAACGCACACCTGAGCACGGAGCAACAGACTGACCGCACTTACGGTTATTTAATCGTCTCGGCCCATGAAGCCCTCCGCGCTGCGACTTCCTCCCGGGACCCGAACAGCTTCCGCGATAAGAGAGCTACGGCGCTCAAGACAAGGCTAAGTGCAGGAGCCCCAGCCAAACAATTCAAACATCTTTTTTTCCCGCAGATAAGAAGAGAAAGCTCTGAAACTGCGGAGACAGCCACTAGTTCCTTTGTACACTGATTAAGGAGACTGCTGGATGCATATAATCAGCACATTATTGATAGTCTTAATGAGAAAGACTCCGAGTCACTGAAGCCATTAGCCACCATAAAAGAGGCTTAATTGTTTTGTGTGCGCGTGTGTGCTTGTCGAGTGGCGTGCACACCTTCCTATGCAAGGACCAAGCTAATTAAATCCACTTCCTTCGTTAGCAACTTTTTTTCCTCCCTCTCTTAATTAAGAGGGTTAATTATGGGCCTGAGCAGAGGTCACAGGCGTGTCTGTGTGCATGTGCACGCTCCACACTTGAGCAGGCTGCGATAGCTTTAAAAAGAGCCGTGTGAGCTTACGAATTGAAGGGGTGCATATATCTGAAGTCCATTTGTCAGTGATAGTCAGCTTTCACTCTCCTTCGGCTGGATTTTGGAGCCTGAAAACAAATAAGTATTTGGAAAAATGTTCATATTTCCGTTGTAAATGCTCATTGGAAATGAGAGAATGTGCCTACAGTGGACTGGCATGGCATGTGGAAGTGTCCATCCATTCATTTTATACCGCTTGTCCCTCTCGGGGTCGCGGGGGTGCTGGAGCCTATCCCAGCTACTTTCGGGTAGAAGGCTGGGTACACTCTGGACAAGTCACCACCTCATCACAGCATTCAAAATGATAATGACAGATCACAAAAACATTTACTGTCTGCAAAATTGACCTGCTTCTAGAGATAAGTAAATACACTATATTGCCAAAAGTATTTGGCCACCCATCCAAATGATGAGAATCAGGTGTCCTAATCACTTGGCCCGGTGTATAAAATCAAGCACCTACACTGCAAAAACTGAAATCTAAGTAAGATTAAAGATCTCAAATAAGAGTGTTTTACTTGTTTTAAGTGTTTTGGTCCTAAATTATCTCAGTTAGATATTACAGCTTGTGGCTGAGATTTGGTGACCTATATTGAGTAAAACATGCTTGAAACTAGAATATCAACTGTTGCAAAGCCGTGTCATCAACACTCACAAGTATAAAACTACTTTTTTAAAGTAAAAATGTCTTATTTCAAGCATGAAATAAAAAATCATGACTGATACAATTGTGTCCCATAAATAAAACAGATGACAGCCAAATGGACTTTGCTGTTTTATTTTCAATGAAAAAAATAGAAAACACGTACTCATATTGTAGTACAGTTGGCACAGTAAACTGACAGCTAATATTTAACATGTGACATTTCAAACAACTTTGAACAGAAATAGTTCATGCACAAAAAAAAAATAAAAAAAAAAAATATATATATATATATATATATATATATATATATATATATATATATTCCTTGCGCACTAATGACTGAAAGAGCACGCACTTGGCGCGATTATGTCATGTTATCGATGGGAAAATGCATTTTTAGACAATATGATTTGCCTGAGCAGCTAGTAGACCCCGAGAGTAACAAGCGGTTGCCTTGTTGCCTTTCCATTAAGAAAAATAAACTAGTTTTTAGTATAAGTTTGCTGGTTTCAAGAAATGTAATGCCGAGTGCATATCATTATAATATCAAGATAATGGCACTAGCATTTACTTAATTTAAGAACATTTTTCAACATATTGCGAAAAAAGGTCTCATATTTGTTTTTTCTATCAAGAAAAGTGCACTTGTTATTAGAGAAAATATACTTATTTTAAGGTATTTTGGGGTTCATGAGGTTAGCTAATTTTACTTGTTTTGGAAAGTCTTGACAAGACAAATCTTCTTGTTCTATTGGCAGATAATTTTGCTTAGTTCAAGTAAAATATCCCTAATTTTTGTATTTTTTTCCCTTGTTTTTAAACACTGACTTTTTGCAGTGTAGGCATGGAGACTGTTTCTACAAACATTTGTGAAAGAATGGGCCGCTCTCAGGAGCTCAGTGATTTCCAGCGTGGAACTGTCATAGGATGCCACCTGTGCAACAAATCCAGTCGTGAAATTTCCTCGCTCCTAAATTTTCCAAAGTCAACTGTCGGCTTTATTATAAGAAAGTGGAAGAGTTTGGGAACAACAACAACTCAGCCACGCAGTGGGAGGCCACGTAAACTGACAGAGAGGGGTCAGCGGATGCTGAAGCGCATAGTGCAAAGAAGTCGCCAACTTTCTGCACAGTCAGTTGCTACAGAGCTCCAAACTTCATGTGACCTTCCAATTAGCCCACGTACAGTATGCAGAGAACTTCATTGAATGGGTTTCCATGGCCGAGCAGCTGTATCTAAGCCGTACATCACCAAGTCCAATGCAAAGCGTCAGATGCAGTGGTGTAAAGCACGTCACCACTGGACTGGATGAATCATGCTTTTCTGTCTGGCAATCTGATGGACGAGTCTGGGTTTGCAGGTTGCCAGGAGAACGGTACATTTTGAACTGCATTGTGCCGAGTGTGAAATTTGGTGGAGGAGGAATTATGGTGTGGGGTTGTTTTTCAGGAGTTGGGCTTGGCCCCTTAGTTCCAGTGAAAGGAACTTTGAATGCTCCAGGATACCAAAACATTTTGGACAATTCCATGCTCCCAACCTTGTGGGAACAGTTTGGAGCGGGCCCTTGCTCTTCCAACATGACTGTGCACCAGTGCACAAAGCAAGGTCCATAAAGACATGGATGACAGAGTCTGGTGTGGATGAACTTGACTGGCCTGCACAGAGTCCTGACCTGAACCCGATAGAACACCTTTGGGATGAATTAGAATGGAGACTGAGAGCCAGGCCTTCTCGACCAACATCAGTGTGTGACCTCACCAATGCACTTTTGGAAGAATGATGGAAAATTCCTATAAACACACTCCGCAACCTTGTGGACAGCCTTCCCAGAAGAGTTGAAGCTGTAATAGCTGCAAAAGGTGGACCGACATCATACTGAACCCTATGAGTTAGGAATGGGATGGCACTTCAAGTTCATATGTGAGTCAAGGCAGGTGGCCAAATACTTTTGGCAATATAGTGTGTGTATATATCCATCCATCCATCCATCCATTTTCTACCGCTTATTCCCTTTGGGGTCGCGGGGACGCTGGAGCCTATCTCAGCTACAATCGAGCGGAAGGCGGGGTACACCCTGGACAAGTCGCCACCTCATCGCAGGGCGTGTGTATATATATATATATATATATATATATATATATATATATATATATATATATATATATATATATATATATATATATATATATATATATATATATATATATATATATATATATATGTCTTAATAAGGTTTTCCAAAAAATAGTGCTCGATACCGTAGTAGAGCGCAATATATGTATGTGTGGGGAAAAAAAAATCACAAGACTATTTCATCTCTACAGGCCTGTTTCATGAGGGGGGTACCCTCAATCGTCAGGAGATTGAGGGTACCCCCCTCATGAAACAGGCCTGTAGAGATGAAATAGTCTTGTGATTTTTTTCCCCCACACATACATATATATATATATATATATATATATATATATACATATATACACACTGTGCTGCCTCTAAAAATATGGTTCCCTTTTCTTGACATTGCTGGTTTTATGAGCAGAGGAGCATGTTCGGCAGTGCACAATCACAGAGTACTTACAAGCAGACACAGTGTGTAGACATAAAAGGGGGATTGGATGCATTTTGCCTTAAAAACTAACGATAAAGGTGAAGCTATAATACTGAAACGGCGCTGTAAAAGAGGTGCTTTAAAACATGGCGAGCTAGCTAGCGGCTAACATCCATCCGCAGACGGCAGTGTTTTAGCTACTTCTAAATCACTAATCCTCGCCTCCATGGCGACAAATAAAGTAAGTTTCTTACAAGTATCCTCCCTGCAGGACGAGGAATAGCTAAACATGCTTCACTACACACCATAGAAGGATAGCTAACTGCTAACAGCAAGCTAGCGCTCATTAGTGTAAACAAATGCCATGGGTGGATGTACACCTGACATCCCCTGTAATGATGCCAAGTACAAGAGCGTATCTAGTTGATACTACAAATCGATATTTTTTATCATCAATCTTTTTTTTTTAAATTTATATTATATTTATAAACTCAGGCGGTCTTTAAATATAACCAAGGTATGATCCTGTAACTACTTAGTATCAAATCGATACCCAAATTTGTGGTGTCAGCTAAAACTTATGTAAAGCATCTAAACAATGGAAAGAATACATGTTTATTACATTTTAACAGAAGTGTAGATGAAACAAACAGATATTAACAGTAAATGAACAAGTGGATTAACAATCCATTTTCTACCGCTTGTCCCTCATAATGTTGACAAAATAATAGAATCGGAAATGACACAATATGTTACTCCATATGTCAGCAGCTAAATTAGGAGCCTTTGTTTGCTTACTTACTAATAAAATACAAGGTGTCTAGTATGTTTAATATTTTATTTAAGGACAAACTTGTTCTTCGATTGCAATAAGAAACATATGTTTAATGTACCATAAGATTTTTTGTTAAAAATAAAGTCAATAATGCAATTTCTTGTGGTCCCCTTTATTTAAAAAAGTATCAAAATACATTTTGGTACCGGTACATTTTAAGTGAAAGATGAGACAAACATACAACCTTACCTACTGTAATTATTATACCAATTAATACATTAATTAGTTTAAATCGAGAATCTCGGTAAATCAGGAATCGATTCTGAACAAATACAAACCCCGTTTCTATATGAGTTGGTAAATTGTGTTAGATGTAAATATAAACGGAATACAATGATTTGCAAATCCTTTTCAACCCCTATTCAGTTGAATATGCTACAAAGACAACATATTTGATGTTCAAACTCATAAACTTTTTTTTTTTTTTCCCCGCAAATAATAATTAACTTACAATTTCATGGCTGCAACACGTGCCAAAGTAGTTGGGAAAGGGCATGTTCACCACTGTGTTACATGGCCTTTCCTTTTAACAACACTCAGTAAACGTTTGGGAATTGAGGAGACACATTTTTTAAGCTTCTCAGGTGGAATTCTTTCCCATTCTTGCTTGATGTACAGCTTAAGTTGTTCAACAGTCCGGGGGTCTCTGTTGTGGTATTTTAGGCTTCATAATGCGCCACACATTTTCAATGGGAGACAGTTCTGGACTACAGGCAGGCCAGTCTAGTACCTGCACTCTTTTACTATGAAGTCACGTTGATGTAACAACGTGGCTTGGTATTGTCTTGCTGAAATACGCAGGGACGTCCATGGTAACGTTGCTTGGATGGCAACATATGTTGCTCCAAAACCTGTATGTACCCTTCACAGATGTGTAAGTTACCCATGTCTTGGGCATTAATACACCCCCATACCATCACAGATGCTGGCTTTTCAACTTTGCGCCTATAACAATCCGGATGATTATTTTCCTCTTTGGTCCGGAGGACACGACGTCCACAGTTTCCAAAAACAATTTGAAATCGTCAGACCACAGAACACTTTTCCACTTTGTATCAGTCCGTCTTAGATGAGCTCAGGCCCAACGAAGCCGACGGCGTTTCTGGGTGTTGTTGATAAACGGTTTTCGCCTTGCATAGGAGAGTTTTAACTTGCACTTACAGATGTAGCGACCAACTCTAGTTACTGACAGTGGGTTTCTGAAGTGTTCCTGAGCCCATGTGGGGATATCCTTTACCCACTGATGTCGCTTGTTGATGCAGTACAGCCTGAGGGATCGAAGGTCACAGACTTAGCTGCTTACGTGCAGTGATTTCTCCAGATTCTCTGAACCCTTTGATGATATTACGGACCATAGATGGTGAGATCCCTAAATTCCTTGCAATAGCTGGTTGAGAAAGGTTTTTCTTAAACCGTTCAACAATTTGCTCACGCATTTGTTGACAAAGTGGTGACCCTCGCCCCCTTCCTTCTTTGTGAATGACTGAGCATTTCATGGAATCTACTTTTATACCCAATCATGGCACCCACCTGTTCCCAATTAGCCTGTTCACCTGTGGGATGTTCCAAATAAGTGTTTGATGAGCATTCCTCAACTTTATCAGTATTTATTGCCACCTTTCCCAACTTCTTTGTCACGTGTTGCTGGCATCAAATTCTAAAGTTAATGATTATTTGCAAAAAAAAAAAAAAGTTTATCAGTTTGAACATCAAATATGTTGTCTTTGTAGCATATGCAACTGAATATGGGTTGAAAATTATTTGCAAATCATTGTATTCTGTTTATATTTACATCTAACACAATTTCCCAACTCATATGGAAACGGGGTTGTATATAAACATAATATTTGTAGCATGAGTCGATAATATCATGTCATGTCTGTATTATCATGTTTTGTTTTAAGTCATGTTTTGTTTAGTTTCTGTCTTTTCACTCCCTTGTCTGGTCACCATAGCAACCATTAGTTTTCACCTGTCACGTCACGCACCTGTTTCACGTCTTGAGTCACGCACCTGTTTTCGTTAATCATGTCTGTAGTATTTAAGTTCAGTGTTTTTCAGTTTGTTTTTCTGACGACCTCGGACCCCATACCACACCACATTTATGCTCTGTCCATTGTTTCATGGCCATGTTCACGCTGCTCCTTTTTTGTCCAAGCCAAGTAAGTTTTTGTTCCATGTTTATAATCTTTTTGTTTTTTCATAGTTTATTATCCGCCACTGTGCGCGCTTTCATTTATCCCTTTTTTTGATATATTAAATTGATATATTAAAACCCGCCATGTACCTTAATTCCCGTCTCGCCCGTGCCAACTTTCCGTTGCATCCTGGAAAAGCAAACACCCCGGACCAAGTCATGACAGTAGGTCGTCAGCAGACCCGCTTTTCCGCACCTGAGTTGGACATGTTCGACGAGGCTTCTTGGGCGGTCCTGTGCGCGATGGAGGAGGAAACGCGGCGCTACTCCTCCATGGAGTATAGAGACTTCATTTGGTCCCAGGACGACACAGCGTCACCTCAGTCGCGGAAGCGCCGCTCCCGACGAATGACGTCAGGTAGAACTTCCGCGAGCCTGCAGGACACGCCGCTCCCACATGCCCCTCCCCCTCCGGGCGGAAGCAAGCAGCAGCCAGCCCGTCTTCGCCCGGATGACGTCAAAGACCAGGATTTTTTTTTTCTGAATTCTTTTTCTTTTGATTCCCCGCTCCCCAGGACTCAAGCCACACCCAAGACACAGAACAATTTTTTTCACCCACTCAATCCCAGGCACAAGAAAGACAATTTGGACAATTTAATGGGGAAGTTTCTGCCCTCCTCCGCCCACCCCTACAGAGAGTTCCAGACCGCAGGGAGCGCGTCTGGTATCCGCCCCTTGAGGGGGGGGCTAGGGCTGGGAATTGTTCAGGTGGGGTGGCTCAGCATCACCATGTCAAGCCACAGCCTCCCTCACGGCCGCCACCACCAGTCTTCCGACCTGTCAAGCCACAGCCTCCAGCACGACCGCCCTCACCAGTGTTCCGACCCGTCAAGCCACAGCCTCCAGCACGACCGCCCTCACCAGTCGTTTACCATGCCAAGCCGCAACCCCCAGCTAGACCACCTGCTCCGGTACCAGCTCCACGACGTCAAGCTCCGGTACCAGCTCCACGACGTCAAGCTCCGGTACCAGCTCCACGACGTCAAGCTCCGGTACCAGCTCCACGACGCCAAGCTCCGGTACCAGCTCCACGACGCCAAGCTCCGGTACCAGCTCAACAAGTCCAAGACCAAGACCCGCCATGCCAAGACCAAGACCCGCCATGCCAAGACCAAGACCAAGACCAAGACCCGCCATGCCAAGACCAAGACCAAGACCCGCCATGCCAAGACCAAGACCCGCCATGCCAAGACCAAGACCCGCCATGCCAAGACCAAGACCCGCCATGCCAAGACCAAGACCCGCCATGCCAAGGCCAAGACCAAGACCCGCCATGCCAAGGCCAAGACCAAGACCCGCCATGCCAAGGCCAAGACCAAGACCCGCCATGTCAAGACCAAGACCCGCCATGCCAAGACCAAGACCCGCCATGCCAAGACCAAGACCAAGACCCGCCATGCCAAGACCAAGACCAAGACCCGCCATGCCAAGACCAAGACCCGCCATGCCAAGACCAAGACCCGCCATGCCAAGGCCAAGACCAAGATCCGCCATGCCAAGGCCAAGACCAAGACCCGCCATGCCAAGGCCAAGACCAAGACCCGCCATGCCAAGACCAAGACCAAGACCCGCCATGCCAAGACCAAGACCCGCCATGCCAAGACCAAGACCCGCCATGCCAAGACCAAGACCAAGACCCGCCATGCCAAGACCAAGACCAAGACCCGCCATGCCAAGACCAAGACCCACGCCTAGACCAAGACCAAGACCCACGCCGAGCTTCGCCGCCGGACGCGCCACGCCGAGCTTCGCCGCCTGACTTGCCACGCCGAGCTGCCACGCCTGCCAAGTTGACCACGCGCCTGTCTCCTCGTCGGCCACGGATATGGCCGCTACCTGGTCGTCCGCCACGCCAAGTGCGCCCACCTCCCAGTCGGCCACGAATGTGGCCAATCCCTGGGCGCCCGCCTCGCCTGCTGCAGCGGCGTTCCACTCGCCGCCGCCACTTGACTTTGCCTCGGTGGATTCGGGGCCACTTGGGCTGGCGACCCACCGCCATGTCCCCCTCCCGCCCTCCCATGACTTTTGTTAAGTTTTTTTTTTTTCTTGGACATCTGGTATCTGTCCTTAAGGGAGGGGTTCTGTCATGTCTGTATTATCATGTTTTGTTTTAAGTCATGTTTTGTTTAGTTTCTGTCTTTTCACTCCCTTGTCTGGTCACCATAGCAACCATTAGTTTTCACCTGTCACGTCACGCACCTGTTTCACGTCTTGAGTCACGCACCTGTTTTCGTTAATCATGTCTGTAGTATTTAAGTTCAGTGTTTTTCAGTTTGTTTTTCTGACGACCTCGGACCCCATACCACACCACATTTATGCTCTGTCCATTGTTTCATGGCCATGTTCACGCTGCTCCTTTTTTGTCCAAGCCAAGTAAGTTTTTGTTCCATGTTTATAATCTTTTTGTTTTTTCATAGTTTATTATCCGCCACTGTGCGCGCTTTCATTTATCCCTTTTTTTTGATATATTAAATTGATATATTAAAACCCGCCATGTACCTTAATTCCCGTCTCGCCCGTGCCAACTTTCCGTTGCATCCTGGAAAAGCAAACACCCCGGACCAAGTCATGACATATCAAAGTTTAAAACATATGCAATTGCACGCTTTACATTGTTTTTTTATCCGTCAAAATGGAAACAATGAATATAATTAGTAAGAATTAATATTTAGCGGATCCATTAAATGACGTGGCGGGCCAGATCTGGCCCCCGAGCCTTTTTGCCGATCCGTGTGAACAGGGCCAGTTTCAGGTTGTTTTCCAAATGCACACTTAAAGTCGCAGCACTTCGAGTTGATGCTGCAGTTTGAGTTCTGCATCCATAGCGGGGAACAATACAGCAATACAATACACTCCCTGCTCCCCACTGCTCTCACACACTCCATTAGAGTTGATGGTGCGCACTTGTGTGAACGTATACTTGCTCTTCCCTTTGAGGGTCATACATCCTGTCTGGGGCGGGGAGTGGGGGTGGGAGAGTAGTACCCTTTTGCCACTTCATCAGCTCGGGTCCGCACCGCTGTTAACATGTGCGCTCGGCACTAAAAGCAAGACATTACCACCTTCCTACGCTCGGCTGATTCCTCGCTACGCTGCGGGAGGGTTTTGTATGTGCGGAGGGAAAAATAAACATTAAAGCCGGCGTCTGCGATGCACTAGATTATACTTAAAATCCTTGTTTTGCTGTATTATCTCATTAGCAATCATAAGAACCCTACATCACGGTTGTTTTCAGGGAAAGGCTTACAGATGTGCGTCTGTCACGCTTCCATGCCGGTGCATCATTAGATATTGCTTTCTACTAGCCTCTGGTGTGTGGGCGATGGGAGGGGGTCAGCGTTGCCACTGGCAGTAAACGAAGGCAGCCATCAGCTCTGCACAAGGGAGCAAACACCCCATTAAATCAGGCCTCCACATATTACTGCAATAAAAGCCTCTGCTCTTGCCTTTATGGCCTTTTTAATTATGTCTATTCGTCTTCCCGGGCACGTGAGCAACAGTTCATGATGAGCCCCATTTTGTGAGTAGAGAACGCTGGAGGAAGGGGTTGTCTGCCCAGTAGGGGGGGGGGGGGGGGGGGGGGGGGGGGCTGAAATATGGCTGTTGTTACCGAGATGGCATTTTGCGTTTTGTCTCGCGGTACGAAAGCAGTGTTGCTACATTTCTATTTGACTCGGGAGGCCCTTTCTTTTTGGTCTGAGGTTGAAGTGAGCACACTGAAGTGTGCAGACTTTATCTTTCATTACACTGGAGCCCACTACCCAGCACTTGTATATGTAGATGGATGAAGCAATAAAGTTCCCTTTGTACGTTTTATGCCTAAGTCGTTTCCTGCAAAGTTTGGACACAACAGCTTTTAACGGGGCGAAGGCGCCCCAGAATCTACCTGTTTGTTTGGTATCGCTAACAAAATGTATTTCTTTTTTTTAAATTTTATTTCTTTTTTTTTTAAATTATGAATTTATTAATCAATCAACAAAACAATTCAATCCAATTCCAAAACCAAACCCGTTCCAGCAACATTAAGAACAACAATAAACAGAGCAATTGAGAGCAATTGAGGACACACAAATCCAAATGTAGTGAAACAAAAATTAACATTATCGACAACAGCATCAATATTAGTAACAATTTCAAAATAGCAGTGATTAAAAAAACCCTCATTGATATCATCATTAAAAACATTAATACAAAATAATAAAAAAAATAGAAATGAACAATAGTGTCACAGTGGCTTACACTTGCATCACATCCCATAAGCCCGACAACACACCTCGTCCAACATTTTCCACAAAGATATAATAAGTCATATTTTGGTTCATTTATTAGTTGAAACAAATTTAAATAATGGATCCCATATTCCAATATATGACTCATTATTATCTAAACTAAATGCAGTTTGTTCTACTGATATCATCTCCATAGCTTGTGTGTACCAGTCAGTATGAGTTGGACAAGTGACAAAATGTATTTCGAAACTTTTCAAAACAAAGGTGACCACAAAAATTTCATTATTGGCTTTATTTTAATAGAAAATCCTACGATACATTAAACATACCGTATTTTTCGGACAATAAGGCGCACTTAAAATCCTTTCATTTCCTCAAAAAACGACATTGCGCCTAATGTACGGAATAATTCTGGTTGTGCTTACCGACCTCGAAGCAATTTCATTTGGTACATGGTGTAATGATGAGCGTGACCAGTAGATGGTAGTAGGGTTGCAAAATTCCGGGAATATTCAAAGTTGGAAACTTTCCAAGGGAATTGACGGGAATGAATGGGAAATTAATGGGAATAAACATTAAATGCAACATGCTAGATCTTGCAGCATGATTATTAGCTAAAACAACCTGATTTAATGCAAATTCAGTTGAATTTCAACCCTGCACTGTGCATTCTTCCATCACATGCACAGATAATTCCCAGCATGCTACACACTACAGGCCACACTAGTATTTGAGCCCAAGGACTTCATCCAGTCAGGCAAGTTTTGGTGATATTACTGGGGTAAATATATTTGATCTATGGTATTTAAGTTTAATAGAGGTGTAATTGCTTGTTACTGTATGACTGTAGACTACTCCAGCAGACTTCCACTCAAGCTAGCTAGCTTTTCTTGTACTTGTTGGGGCCAATATCTCTAGCTAGCTAGGTTTATGTACCACCACTGTCTCATAATGGACCGAAAATATATCTCCGTTAGCCGAGATGCTAATTTTGTCTATGTTAAATCCCATTCATTTAGCATAAATGAATGATTTACGAATCCCGAATATACCTTTTTTGTGATCTGTAAAGTTCAACTCGCAAATACTCAATCAAAATGTGCAGTGTCCTCTGCCTTCTGTTGTCATACAAGAATGTAGGTTAGAGTTTGATATAGCATGCTGATTGAGTGTTCATTTATTCATCTAGCCTACCATATTTCTATTTATTTGTCCATCAATAAAATATTTGTGTGTGTGTGTGTGTGTGTATCAGTGACGTGCGGTGAGGTTGATGGCTGGTGAGGCACTGACTTCATCACAGTCAGATTTACAAACATATGAACCCTAAAGAGTATCTTATTCATCATTTGATTGGCAGCAGTTAACGGGTTGTGTTTAAAAGCTCATACCAGCATTCTTCCCTGCTTGGCACTCAGCATCAAGGGTTGGAATTGGGGGTTAAATCACCAAAAATGATTCCCGGGCGCGGCGCCGCTGCTGCCCACTGCTCCCCACTGCTCCCCTCACCTCCCAGGGGGTGAACAAGGGGATGGGTCAAATGCAGAGGACACATTTCACAACACCTAGTGTGTGTGTGACAATCATTGGTACGTTAACTTAACTTTAACTTTACACATACAAACTGTAGCACACAAAAAAGCACATTTAATAAAAAAACGTTATTATGGTCTTACCTTTACTCATAAATGCGCCGCTGTTGTGCTGGATTAATGAACCCCCTGATGGGAGTGTTATATCAACTAAAGCCCTCACTTCAACTTTCCACGTGCAAGATTGACTCTATTTAAAAAAGTGTAACCGAGGGTTTATAAATGTCGCCTATACTGTATGAAACTACAAAATAACAAACACGGAGGCTCCAGTTTACACGAGGACCACTTTATTTACTTTCTTTCAAAAACTTCCGCTCCACTCCAACGTGTCAAAATTCCGCTCTTAGCGCCTACAAAATAAGAGCTCAAGGCATATACTGTATAACAGCGCATAACAGGAACTTAACATCACAAAGAGGAAAGCCCATAAAAATAGGTTACAAAAGTTATTTAATAAGAAGCCAAAAAGTGCAAAAACAATAATGTTCGTGTTGGAGGAGTTGTGAATTAGGTACACCTGCAGTCTGCAGGCGTACCTAATGTTGTGGCCCTGCAGTCATTCACAACTCCTCCAACACGAACATTATTGTTTTTGCACTTTTTGGCTTCTTATGAAATAACTTTTTTAAATAGATTCAATCTTGCACGTGGAAAGTTTAAGTGTGGGCTTTAGTTGATATAACACTCCCGTCAGCGGTTGCCTTGCATTCTACAGCGGGGGTGCAGGAGGCGAGCCTCACACAGTGCGTCTTTTGCAGCCGTTTTATGATCGCTCAGCACAAGAAATACGTTACACACATACAGTTGTTGACAAAATACACTGTACATTATATACCTCAGCTAACTAAACTATGGAAATTTATAATATAGTTCATATAGCAATACGGTCTCACTGCACAGCAGACCAGCAGTTAGCCGAGTCCGTCCATGTTGAGGCACTGAGTGACGTGCCTCGACTGGCTGCTGTTCACCGCACCGTCTCTTCTCAGTATTTGAACGGCAAATGTGAAAATTCAGCGATTTTGAATAAAAATAATCTAAAACTGGTGAAGTTAAATGGAAAATAACTTTATAGTATAATCACTGGATACATTTAACAATTTAATATATATTTTTTTCTTTTTACATTTTTTTTCTTTTCCATGATGACTGCACGTCACTGGTGTGTATATATATATATATATATATATATATACAGGTAAAAAACGGTGGTATATATATATATATATATATATACAGGTAAAAGCCAGTACCTACTCAGTGGCCTAGTGGTTAGAGTGTCCGCCCTGAGATCGGTAGGTTGTGGGTTCAAACCCCGGCCGAGTCATACCAAAGACTATAAAAATGGGACCCATTACCTCCCTGCTTGGCACTCAGTATCAAGGGTTGGAATTGGGGGTTAAATCACCAAAAATGATTCCCGGGCGCGGCCACCGCTGCTGCCCACTGCTCCCCTCACCTCCCAGGGGGTGATCAAGGGTGATGGGTCAAATGCAGAGAATAATTTCGCCACACCTAGTGTGTGTGTGACAATCATTGGTACTTTAACTTTAACTTTAAATTAGAATATTTTGAAAAACTTGATTTATTTCAGTAATTGCATTCAAAAGGTGTAACTTGTACATTATATTTATTCATTGCACACAGACTGATGCATTCAAATGTTTATTTCATTTAATTTTGATGATTTGAAGTAGCAACAAATGAAAATCCAAAATTAGAATATTACTTAAGGCTAATACAAAAAAGGGATTTTTAGAAATGTTGGCCAACTGAAAAGTATGAAAATGAAAAATATGAGCATGTACAATACTCAATACTTGGTTGGAGCTCCTTTTGCCTCAATTACTGCATTAATGCGGCGTGGAATGGAGTCGATGAGTTTCTGGCACTGCTCAGGTGTTATGAGAGCCCAGGTTGCTCTGATAGTGGCCTTCAACTCTTCTGCGTTTTTGGGTCTGGCATTCTGCATCTTCCTTTTCACAATACCCCACAGATTTTCTATGGGGCTAAGGTCAGGGGAGTTGGCGGGCCAATTTAGAACAGAAATACCATGGTCCGTAAACCAGGCACGGGTAGATTTTGCGCTGTGTGCAGGCGCCAAGTCCTGTTGGAACTTGAAATCTCCATCTCCATAGAGCAGGTCAGCAGCAGGAAGCATGAAGTGCTCTAAAACTTGCTGGTAGACGGCTGCGTTGACCCTGGATCTGAGGAAACAGAGTGGACCGACACCAGCAGATGACATGGCACCCCAAACCATCACCCAACCATGCAAATTTTGCATTTCCTTTGGAAATCGAGGTCCCAGAGTCTGGAGGAAGACAGGAGAGGCACAGGATCCACGTTGCCTGAAGTCTAGTGTAAAGTTTCCACCATCAGTGATGGTTTGGGGTGCCATGTCATCTGCTGGTGTCGGTCCACTCTGTTTCCTCAGATCCAGGGTCAAAATCCCTTTTTTGTATTAGCCTTAAGTAATATTCTAATTTTGTGACACACGGAATTTTGGATTTTCATTTGTTGCCACTTCAAATCATCAAAATTAAATGAAATAAACATTTGAATGCATCAGTCTGTGTGCAATGAATAAATATAATGTACAAGTTACACCTTTTGAATGCAATTACTGAAATAAATCAAGTTTTTCAAAATATTCTAATTTACTGGCTTTTACCTGTATATATATATATATATGTATGTATATATTAGGGATGTCCGATAATGGCTTTTTGCCGATATCCGATATTCCGATATTGTCCAACTCTTTAATTACCGATACCAACCGATACCGATATATGCAGTAGTGGAATTAACACATTATGCCTAATTTGGACAACCAGGTATGGTGAAGATAAGATACTTTTAAAAATAATTCATAAAATAAGATAAATTAAAAACATTTTCTTGAATAAAAAAGAAAGTAAAACAATATAAAAACAGTTATATAGAAACTAGTAATTAATGAATTAATGAAAATGAGTAAAATAAACTGTTAAAGGTTGGTACTATTAGTGGACCAGCAGCCCGCACAATCATGTGTGCTTACGGACTGTATCCCATGCAGACTGTATTGATATATATTGATATATAATGTAGGAACCAGAATATTAATAACAGAAAGAAACAACCCTTTTGTGTGAATGAGTGTAAATGGGGGAGGGAGGTTTTTTGGGTTGGTGCACTAATTGTAAGTGTATCTTGTGTTTTTTATGTTGATTTATTAAAAATAAATAAACGATACCGATAAAAAAACAAAACGATACCGATCATTTCCGATATTACATTTGAACGCATTTATCGGCAGGCCGATATTATCGGACATCTCTAGTGTGTATGTGTATAATTAATTAATATATATATATATATATATATATATATATATATGTATAAGTATGCATATGCACACACAAGGCTTTCGGCCTCTGGCAAAAATGTTTTTTTTTTTCCAGTCAATTGGGGGGCCCCCCACCCCACAAGTCAAAAAGTTTGGACACCCCTGGTCGAGTCCATCAATAAGCCAACAGAATGGTCATAGTGGAATGTAATGTTTTGAATAGTGGACCTCTGTCCAAGGATAAGAAGACGATGGTTATGCTTGTTTCAAGAGAAAGAAAAATAACGAGCACAAGTCGTGAGCGTAAATATTTTTATTGTCCTCAGTCAGGTGCAAACCTTTCTTGTGGGTTTGCGCACTCTGCTGCAAACGGCAGCACCCATGACGGCGAGCAGCACCACAGCCAGTGCTGTGCCCGCTACGCACAGCATGACTAAAGATGGGGAGGAGGTAGCTGAAGGGGAGATGAAGAGCAACATAGTTTAGAAGGTACACAATACATGGCCACGCTGTGCCTCCACACCTGCGTGTGCCGCTTCTCCAGCCTGAAGTGAGGAGTTGGACTCTGGCGGTGACACTCGTCTTAGAGTGTTCTCTTCCACTTGAATGGGGCCCACGGCAGCTGTCCCCTTCCACTGCACAACACCTTCCATTACAAGGTGGAAGAAGGAAGAGGTCAGTCAAAGAGATACTAGACTTCCAAATGGCAATGAAAGGCTCAAATGGTGGTGTCCAAGGTACTGCCCGAGGGCCCTTTTTGCCACATCGCTTGTTTTTGGTTGTTGTAGCGATAAAATGCTTCAACATTTATAAATATCACTCTGATATCAGGAAAAATAAGATTGGATTATACTAGTTTGCACATAAAATACCAAAATAGCATCTAAAATGTAAATTCAATATATGCTCTGTTTAGTGCGCATACGTTTGCAAAGTTGGACAATAGGCTACTAAGAGCGAGGCGCTACACAACAGCTGAGCACACAATAGCACACAAGCTAGACATACATAAGCGTCATTAACTAAATGTTGTAGTCTGAAACACATTCAACAATATTAACAAGTATTAAATAATTTGAGTTGTATATTACTTAAGTCTCCATGGCAAAAAAAAACAAACATATTAGAAAGTATCCAGTAACAAATGTGTCCATATCATTCAATTTACTGTATCATGAGCCCTTAAGTGTTGCCGAAAACAATTACCACTCCTCTTCCATTTAAAGACATCCTACGTCCATTCCAGATAGTTAATAGGTTAGCGTTTTCATACCTACCATAGTTCCAAGTAATTTCACTTGATCAAGCCTTTTCTAAAATGTTAAATGGTGCCATATTTTATTCACATTTTGATTAATCATAATCAATTGCAGTTATCTACTTGCGTGCAGAATTTAAATTAACTTTAAAAAAAGACCCCAATGTTGAGACAAATGCAATTGTGCCGTCAGAATGTTTTACAGGAACATTTTTAAATGTTTAATTGAATGCAGAGAATTTATTTTATTTGCAAACCGTTTGATCTGAAGTCCCATCAGGGTGTATTTTGAAGGAACATTTGCCAGAAAGAAAACCAGTCGGACTCTCCTCGCTCATCTTGGCAATGACGTACAGTATGCATTGATTTGAGTAAGAAGAAAACATTTCGTGTCCCTCCCAACCTCTCCACCGTGACTATAAATAGTGTAATTTGTCTTCAAAATTGTTATAAGTACATCTCTGCATAACATTGTATCCTTATTAACAATAAATACAAGAAAAAATAAATAAATCAACTTACAAACAATAACAAAAGATGCAAAGTGCATCAATTTGCCTCAAATTTAGTTTTTATTCCTATTTCAATTATAAATATTTTGACCGACTTGAACCATTTGATACTGAAAAATAAAAAATCAACTCAAATACATTCAAATTAAAAAAACTAAGACAAAAAAAAATTAATAGAACAATTAATGCTGTTTGTTTTTTGTTTTTAAATCAAAACGAGAACGTCAGGATTTATGACTACATTGAATATGTTTGCTTTTCGAACTGATAAAGCATTTTCCCCAGGGGGCCCGCCCCACTATTTGAGAATGACTGCTGTGATGTCACCTCCAGTTAAGGCAAAGGAGCACGTGCGGTCAAAATAAATCATTAATCAGCGTTGATGCATGAATAATGCAGTAAGTTTTTGTGCTTAAATCGGAAGTTTGACAGCCCTAACAAAACATACAAGTGTCTGTGATTGAGACTGATATTGTATCGGATTAATATCAGTATCGAACAATACTCAAAGCACCATTATCGGCATCAGAATTAAAAAAAAAAAAAAAAAAAAAAAAATGCGTCAGGACCAATGTTCCCTCTAATTTTTCATGTGCCTGAGCAAATGCTAAAACTCCCTGAGTATTCAGTGTAGCCATACCAGCATCGCACATGTCCCAAACCTAACATAAGTTAAATGTGTTATCATATTAAATGACAGCAGTCATTTTTATGAGACTATTTTAAAATTTTTACACTACCTATTTTCTAAATGATTTGGACCAATTGCACTGAAAATAAAAATATCAGTTTTTTATGAGCTACGTGTACTAGTATTGTATGTCTGGTGGGGGGTCATACTTTGGGAACTACTTGTACCCCTTGGGGCGGTATAGCTCGGTTGGTAGAGCGGCCGTGCCAGCAACTTGAGGGTTGTAGGTTCGATCCCCGTTTCCGCCATTCTAGTCACTGCCGTTGTGTTCTTGGGCAAGACACTTTACCCACCTGCTCCCAGTGCCACCCACACTGGTTTAAATGTAACTTAGATATTGGGTTTCACAATGTAAAGCGCTTTGAGTCACTTGAGAAAAAGCGCTATATAAATGTAATTCACTTCAATTCACTTTAAATAACATTTAGTTCCCTTTAAAACATTCACATGTTGCACAATGAGATGTAAGCATGGGATAAAGTGTACATTCCTGAAACTTTGTAAAATATGTCTTTTTATTAGCATTTCTGTAATCTAGCAACAGCATTTCACGATTAATATTCATAAATTAACATTCTTAGTAAATGACAGGAGAATGAGCACATTTGGGAAGTCATAGTGTAACGACCTGGAATTCCACTTTGTGTGGTGGAGTTGTCCGACTTTTTGTGTGGCCATAAACGCATTACTAGTTAAGGGCCTTATGTGGGTGTGTTAGTGCAGGTGAGAGACAGCGAGTGGCTCCTGTTGATATGGCGGATGACAAAGAGTAGGTATTTGGCCTGGTTTGTAAGGCGGAAAACGACCAGTTTCTGGTGTGGTTGCGGCCGACAAACAGTTTTGCTCAAGTAAAGTAATCAATTCCTGTCCTCCTCAAAGCGTCTTGACAAACGTTTGAATAATTAAACAGTGTCGACTAACAATCATGTTGTGGCTGTTTGTCGCCACCGGTCACTCAGTTGCTTTGCAAAATCATACAGAATCATTTATGTGTTTATTTTGTTTAGCGTTCAGGTGGACTTTGATTTTGTGCGCGGCACCTTAAGGGAACGTTGATCAGGACACCCCCTGATCTATTATGTACAAAATGTATCAAAGTGGCTTCCTTGTGCTCTTTTAATATTATACATTCAAAAAGTTTGTAGCTACCAGGCTGTGGTTCGATCAACATACCAGCATCTTCTGCAACGCCCCTTTTCCGCCTCTGCTCGCTGCAGCCGCTGTCACAGCAACTACACACGTTGTTGTCTCCACCCGACACCACCCATCTGTCCCCCAATGGAAAAAAAAAAAAAAATCAAAATATGTACAACTTTCCAAAACATGAAAGCTGCTCGTCGTGGATAGGATGTTTGTATAAGATGCACTTGGCACTAACCTTTTAGCTTCGGTTAAGAATGAACAGGCTTTGTGCTGCAAGTCGACAGGAGTAGCGAGAGTGGTGGCCTTCAGTTGGCATGTGATGTAGATCTGAGGGGGTATATTAAAAACATGGAACATATTGCTTTTGCCTAATCCTTCACTAATAATGCCAACAAAAACTACTGTGCTTCAATTTTACAGTCTTTGGAGGTATTGGTTGACTATACTGCCTTTGATAAATACCGTGAATTGATTAACGTGGACCCTGACTTAAGTTGAAAAACTACAGGTAAAAGCCAGTAAATTAGAATATTTTGAAAAACTTGATTTATTTCAGTAATTGCATTCAAAAGGTGTAACTTGTACATTATATTTATTCATTGCACACAGACTGATGCATTCAAATGTTTATTTCATTTAATTTTGATGATTTGAAGTGGCAACAAATGAAAATCCAAAATTCCGTGTGTCACAAAATTAGAATATTACTTAAGGCTAATACAAAAAAGGGATTTTTAGAAATGTTGGCCAACTGAAAAGTATGAAAATGAAAAATATGAGCATGTATAATACTCAATACTTGGTTGGAGCTCCTTTTGCCTCAATTACTGCGTTAATGCGGCGTGGCATGGAGTCGATGAGTTTCTGGCACTGCTCAGGTGTTATGAGAGCCCAGGTTGCTCTGATAGTGGCCTTCAACTCTTCTGCGTTTTTGGGTCTGGCATTCTGCATCTTCCTTTTCACAATACCCCACAGATTTTCTATGGGGCTAAGGTCAGGGGAGTTGGCGGGCCAATTTAGAACAGAAATACCATGGTCCGTAAACCAGGCACGGGTAGATTTTGCGCTGTGTGCAGGCGCCAAGTCCTGTTGGAACTTGAAATCTCCATTTCCATAGAGCAGGTCAGCAGCAGGAAGCATGAAGTGCTCTAAAACTTGCTGGTAGACGGCTGCGTTGACCCTGGATCTCAGGAAACAGAGTGGACCGACACCAGCAGATGACATGGCACCCCAAACCATCACTGATGGTGGAAACTTTACACTAGACTTCAGGCAACGTGGATCCTGTGCCTCTCCTGTCTTCCTCCAGACTCTGGGACCTCGATTTCCAAAGGAAATGCAAAATTTGCATGGTTGGGTGATGGTTTAGGGTGCCATGTCATCTGCTGGTGTCGGTCCACTCTGTTTCCTGAGATCCAGGGTCAACGCAGCAGTCTACCAGCAAGTTTTAGAGCACTTCATGCTTCCTGCTGCTGACCTGCTCTATGGAGATGGAGATTTCAAGTTCCAATAGGACTTGGCGCCTGCACACAGCGCAAAATCTACCCGTGCCTGGTTTACGGACCATGGTATTTCTGTTCTAAATTGGCCCGCCAACTCCCCTGACCTTAGCCCCATAGAAAATCTGTGGGGTATTGTGAAAAGGAAGATGCAGAATGCCAGACCCAAAAACACAGAAGAGTTGAAGGCCACTATCAGAGCAACCTGGGCTCTCATAACACCTGAGCAGTGCCAGAAACTCATCGACTCCATGCCACGCCGCATTAACGCAGTAATTGAGGCAAAAGGAGCTCCAACCAAGTATTGAGTATTGTACATGCTCATATTTTTCATTTTCATACTTTTCAGTTGGCCAACATTTCTAAAAATCCCTTTTTTGTATTAGCCTTAAGTAATATTCTAATTTTGTGACACACAGAATTTTGGATTTTCATTTGTTGCCACTTCAAATCATCAAAATTAAATGAAATAAACATTCGAATGCATCAGTCTGTGTGCAATGAATAAATATAATGTACAAGTTACACCTTTTGAATGCAATTACTGAAATAAATCAAGTTTTTCAAAATATTCTAATTTACTGGCTTTTACCTGTATATTCGGGTGTTTACCATTTAGTTGTCAATTGTACGGAATATGTACTGTACAATCTACTGATAAAAGCTTCAATCAATCCAGTACTTTTTTACAAGCTGAGGCACATGTTAGTTAAAACCCTCACTGCACTTACAAGCAGAAACAGCATGAAAATGGACATATTTTGGTTTTAAAACTAATAAAAAAGGTGAAGCTAAAAACACTGCGAGCGGTGCTCTAAAACAGTGTTCCCCAACTGTGGATCGATTGGTACTGGGCCGCACAAGAAATAAAAATAAATACATTAAATAAATAATAATAATAATAAATATATATATATATATATATATTTTTTTAATTAAATCAACATAAAAACACAAGATACACTTACAATTAGTGCACCAATCCAAAAAACCTCCCTTCCCCATTTACACTCATTCGCACACAAGGGTTGTTTCTTTCTATTATTAATATTTCTGTTCTGGTTCCTACATTATACATCAATATAGATCAATACAGACTGCAGGGATACAGTCCGTAAGCACGCATGATTGTATTTTTTTTATGACCAAAAAAAAACCAAAAAGAAAAAAAAAAAAACATAAATGGAAAATATGTTAGTGCATACATCAGCCAAATTAGGAGCCTTTGTAACCTGTTTACTTATTACTAAAAGTAAAGTTGTCTTGTAGAGGTTTCCAATTAAATGATTTGAAACTATTTAAAAAAAAACAAATTTAAAAAAAAATTTTTTTTTTTTAGGTGTTCTGTCCACCCACTCAGGCAAGTCAAATTGTTGAGTTGAGTTTATTTCGAACATGCATACAATTACAACATGACCCATCACAATTTCCAGTTTCTCTTTTCAACATGTTCACAAAAGAGTAGGAAGCAGCAGAGCTTATTTAATCCTACCCCTTTCCCTTTACATAGCAGTTGCTGACACTTTTGTTCATCCATCCATCCATCCATCCATCCATTTTCTACCGCTTGTCCCTATCTCAGCTACAATCGGGCGGAAGGCGTGGTACACCCTGGACAAGTCGCCACCTCATCGCAGCACTTTTGTTCACTTTTTCTCAATTTATTCACAATATACTCCATAAATAACATTACATAAATAATTTGGGAATTAAGTTGTATTTCATATAGCAAAATAAATTAGATTATCAATAAACTCGGAATGTTTATCATGTTCTTTGTACTTTGTAAACACTGCTTTTATTTTGAAACTTACTCTGCAGTGAACAGGAAATCAGTGTGCACATTTTTATGATTAACTAATACACAGCACGTTTTGAGACAGGTACCAAATTTGGTAATTTCATAGATGCCGACCAAATTATGTCAGTACACATTCATGTAAAATAGAACTCTTAGCCTTCAGGAAACATAGGAACTAAAACAAGAGTGTGTTGATGTAAATGCCCTGATCTGCTTTACATATTTACTTTAGAAAAGGGAAGCGTTGGATACTTCTCATTGCCCTATTTGTATCTGACTTTATTTAAAATTTGGATAGAGTTTTATTAAACAAAACTAGTTTTCTTTTAAGTAATACAGAAATATATCAAAGCTGTTATCTTTTTTTATGGAGGAAAGTAGTTGATCGTAGAACTGACATGCAATGTTATTTAAAAAAAGTACTGATTTTGAATCGAGAAGCGATTCTGAATCGAATCCTTACCCCCAAGAATTGAATCGCTTCGTGTGGGGCCCCAAGGATTCACAGCCCTATTGTTTAGTATGCTCACTATGTTTTTCACATTTTTTGTGGTCCTCTATTTTGAAACAACCCTTGTTACAAGTCTTCCTAGGGCCCATCACCCAAGAAAACATCAGAATAAAAACTCAAATACATAGAACACTCCAGAACAAAATATCCATTAGAAGCAGTACATGTTTAGAATGAGGAATAACAAGATCCGTCAACATGATAGGACATTGACTGTACTTTTTACCCTCACCCCATTTCTATTGGAGTGTTTGTTGTGTCAGCGGGATGCTGTGCAGTTCTAGATCACAAACATTTTCAATTTAAACCTGGTGGATAGTCCAACCATAATAATCTTCATAAAAGGATTTTCCCCCCATAATGTTGTTGTATTAGAATGTATTAGATTGTGCAAGTGTCTGAGTATATTGATTGAATTCACTCTTGCAGTGCATTCATGCGCCAAAGTAGTTCCCTTGAGGGCGTTCGGGGCTCGAGCCCAAACATGGTTGGCCTCAGGAAAAGACAAAAAGATAATAAAAGGCCGCTCCCATCAAAACACGCCACTTAGATCGCCCAAATGGAAAATGGGCCTAAAAGTCTGGCTCGGATGGTCTCGGGTTTCAATCTGCACATCTTACACAAGCTGCGCTTACCGAATTCCTGTGATCTCCGAGGAACTTGAAGGCTTCCAGCTGGAAAGAGAGTTTATCCTCGTGGCTTCTCTGCATGAAGTAGGACTTGGCTCCCGTCAGCTTAGAGTCTGTCAGACACCTTAAAAGGTAATAGCACAGGATCCACAAAAACACAGACTATCGTACTCTCCGGTATGCAGGTAGTGTTACAGATCCAACAACTGTTGGCGTTCCTCACCCGTGATTGTCGATAACGGTGTAGCTCGGTTGAGAACTGGGGTCGGGGTCCAAGGTGGCCACACAGCTGTCCACGAAGACCCTCAGTGGAACGTGGTGGCCCTGGAGGACGGAGGCCTCAATGTGCATGATGTCACCCTGCAAGTAAACGCTGGTGGGTGTGGGCGACTGCCAGTCCTCTAATCAATAAGAATACAGAAAAAAGTACAAGTCAAACAATATAGGGGTAACGATTCATTTTAACGTTTGAGGTTGCCGATACGATACTAGTTTACAATGATTCCATCCGAAAGTTGAAATCAATCCAGTAACTTTTTAGCCCCCCAAAAAATTAACTAGTATGACCGTGAAATAAATATTGGATACTGGACACTGCAGGTGAAGTTTCCTTTATTCCTGTTATTTCATGTAAGGGAGTTAGGTATAAATTAATCATGCATACAAACAAGCAAGTAGTGTTGTCCCGATACCAATATTTTGGTACCGGTACCAAAATAATTTTGATACTTTTCAGTACTTTTGTAAATAAAGGGCACCACAAAAAAATTGCATTATTGGCTTTATTTTAACATAAACATGTTATCTTAAACATGTCTATTATTGCAAGTTTGTCCTTAAATAAAATACTAAACATTAAGGGTGTAACGGTACATGTATTTGTATTGAACCGTTTCGGTTCGTAGGTGTACCGAACGAGTTTCCACACGGACATATTAAGTAGCGTAACGCACGTTGTGTAAACAACGCACAACACACGGCATCTAGCAACGAGCGGGCTACGATAGACTGACCATACGTCCTCTTTTCACCGGACATGTCCTCTTTGCTGTCCGGGCGGAGTTTCTTAAATGCCTCAAATGTCCGGCATTTTGAGTTAGGGTTGCGTGTATTTTCAATTTACGTTTAGGGTTAAAAGGGGTTAAAAACAAAACAAATTGTGCGCGCAGCAGCATTCGTGAGGAAGGGGCAGAGACAGAGAGAGCGAGAGAGTTATGATAAACGTGCATGCGTCGCCAGGCTCTGCTTTTTATCCATAGATTTATCAGATTTAATTTCTTATTATCTGTATCAGGGGTGTCAAAAGTGTGCCCCGGAGGCCATTTGCTGCCCACATCTAATGTTTTAAAGGCCCACGGCACATTCTAAAAAACTATTAAAATAAACCAAAACATAACAAAAGTGAAATAAATAAGCTTAAAAGGTTAAATGTAATTTAGAAAAAGTTGCAATGTTGACTAATAAAACAAAGCTGGTTTTTTTTTTCTTTCAAACCGTCATTGCTCAAAACATAATATTGAATCAAAATCAATGTTATTATGAATTATTGACCTATCCAAGGTTCCGATTACTTCACATCAAATATTTCACTAAGAAAAATATTTTTGGTGGAAGATTTTGCAAATTTGGTAAATAAATAACCAAAAAATGTATATTTTGTTGTTTTCTTACTGTACCGAAAATGAACCGAACCGTGACCTCTAAACCGAGGTACGTACCGAACCGAAATTTTTGTGTACCGTTACACCCTTACTGAACATACAAGACAACTTGTCTTATTAGTAAGTAAGCAAACAAAGGCTTCTAATTTAGCTGCTGACATATGCAGTAACATATTGTCTTTTTCTATTCTGTTTTGTCAAAATGATCAAGGTCAAGGACAAGGTGGTGGGGGGGTTGGCGAACCGGTACTTTTCAGAGGCGGTATAGTACCAAATATGATTCATTAGTATCGCTGTACTATACTAATGCCGGCATACCGTACAACCCTACAAGCAAGTAAACAACTACTGGCCAATGCATTCATATCTTATTTGAATAAAGTGCAACTTTAGGTTGAATTAACAAGAGGAAACACTTTCTGATCTCATTTTCAACATTCAAAACAATTTCAATTAAAGTACATTAACCAACATTTCAGCAGATTTACCTGCTACTTCTGCGGTTTTTCAACATAAAAATAATATATTAATATCAAAAGTGTAACCAACATGTCTTCAGGTTGACTTAGCAGTGGTTTGACTACTACAACTCATTTTAATAAACACGGAACATCATAAAGACGTAACGGAAGTGACAGCGACTCTTTTGGGCGACAAATGGTCAAAGGTGTCATGAACCAAGTTGGAAAAGTGAAGTGGGACCACTTTTTCAGTCGTAAATAACTTTACTTTTTCAATAACACTAATATACTGAGAGATTGTATACCACTGTTTTTAACCTTCAAGCTGTTCAGTTTAGTCCGTCACATCCTTAAGGGTTTAAAACTAACTTGTAGTTTCATATTCTTGTGTTGTCTTTTTTATTTGTTACGTCTTTTGCAATCATTCTGTAGTTGAAAGTTTTTGTGTTGTAATTTATGAGATTGTCTTGTGGCGTTTGCATTTGTTATGACCTTTCTCGAACACCATTTTTGTTTCCACGGGCAGACAGACTTGAAAAAACATTTCATGTCTTTTTCATTAAAAGTGCTAAAATTCATATTAAGCCTGTCGTTCTTAAAACCGATGTGTTCTTTGTTCGAGTGTCGATAAAAATTCTGTATTGCTTTTTAAATCGATATTGGATCGATCATCCGGAAGGCAAACGTGCCGAGCACAGATCGACGTACAGGCCCTTGAAATTTAGGAATATAAGATTGATTTATCAAGTAATTGTTACACCACTAATACAATATATACTTGAGATCAAATTCTACCAAAAGTGCACACAATAACTTTGAGTAAAAAGAAAAGTGTGGTCATAGATTGGGATAGTTACCTTTCATATTATATGAACCCTTACAGTAGCAACTCCCGGTACTTATAGGAACGATACCGGTACCAATTTTAAGTACTTCATGTGTAAATAGATGTTATTTTGTTCAATAATACAATTTGTTTTTATTTCACTTTTAATAGTGAGCAGATAGTGATAACTGTGCTGTCCAGTTGCTATATCTTGTTTTTTTTATTCTTCTTTGTCTCATTTGCAAGTATTATATAGTAGACCTTGCATGCAGTTGCAATGTCAAGACGTTAGATGGCAGTAGTGTGTGTTTCCTAGTCAGGAAGTAGTCTTTGCCATTACGTTGAACGTGCCAGTCTGGTGTTATAGTGCACCCTACAAAGTTTATATGCCAATATTGTATTTATTTCACACCAGCTGTTTGTAAGGTTAATCTTAGTTGTGGTTTCATTACCAAATTCAAAGATGTTGAAATTGCCATGTAAAACCGCTAATGTCTAAGGTTGTTCACCATCTCACTGATGCTCCCTATGGGCCTATTTTTGAATGAAATTCTAACATGGGTGATTCTAATCCAACAACTGATTTCAGGCTAGTTGTGGTCGTTCCACTAACGAGGGGAAACTCTACTTTTTGGCATAGACCGAGGGGTTGCCGTTTTGCATCTCAACAGTTGTATATTTTACTACAGTCGGACAGAACCATCCTTGCCCAGGCACGCATTACTCCTGTTGACTAGTTGGGACTTTAGCACCAGCTGCTAGACCAGATCTGACCAATCCAAGTCTGAGCATGAACTAGTTAAAGCCTACTTAGATGAGAGGCGACACGTCTAAGACAAACCGAACAGTCTAGTTGCTATCGATCGAATGAACGCTAATGCTGATTTTAAATTAACATCGAGCTAGCGCATCAAAAGTGGAGCCTTACTGTACTTTCGTTTTCCATCAGGCATGCTCGCTCGCTTTGGAAAATTGCCACATTACCTAGAGGCAGTCCGACTGGGTTTGAGCTGGTGCCAAGTCTGGAACTGCACATGACGTCACGTGCAACAAAATGATATCGAAATATGGTGCCATTTGAATTTATTTGAATCGGTACCCGTTAGTACAGGTGGAATTTGGTCAGAACCCATCCCCAATCATAGACAACCACAACCTATTCCATCGGACTTATTACAAAATGTACCATCAAGTTGCTCAAATGTAATGATTCCTTAACATTAGGGATGTCCGATAATACCGGGCTGCCGATATCGGCCGATAAATGCGTTAAAATGTAATATCGGAAATTATCGGTATCGGTTTCGTTATCGGTATCGGTTTTTAAAAGTAACATGTATGACGTTTTTAAACGCCGCTGTGTACACGGACGTAGGGAGAGGTACAGAGAGACAATAAACCTTTAAGGCACTTTCTTTACGTGCATGCCATCCCAGTCACATAATATCTACCGGCTTTACTCATTACGAATTGATGCAAGGGATACTTTGTCAACAGCCATACAGGTCACACTGAGGGTGGCCGTATAAACAAGTTTAACACTGTTACAAATATGCGCCACACTGTGAACCCACACCAAACAAGAATGACAAACACATTTCGGGAGAACATCCGCACCGTAACACAACAGAACA
This sequence comes from Nerophis lumbriciformis, assembly GCF_033978685.3. NCBI lineage: Eukaryota > Metazoa > Chordata > Actinopteri > Syngnathiformes > Syngnathidae > Nerophis > Nerophis lumbriciformis. The sequence continues at coordinate 12,640,746 of NC_084570.2, read as the reverse complement.
AATACCCAGAATCCCTTGTAGTACTAACTCTTCCGGGATGCTACAATATAAACCCCCCCGCTAATCCCCCCCCACCCCCCATCTCAATCCCGCCCACCTCAACCTCTCAGTCTCTCTCAGGGAGAGCATGACCCAAATTCCAAGCTGCTGTTTGGATATATATATATATATATATATATATATATATATATATATAGTACTTTATTGATTCCTTCAGGAGAGTTCCCTCAGGAAAATTTAAATACCAGCAGCAGTGTACAGAATGGAGATCGAATTTAAAAAGTAAAAAGTAAATAATGGGGGTATAAATGGAAACCGAATAGAAAAGTATTACAATAAGAATAAAAATTAAAAGCAACAATGAGAATAAAAATATAACAGTAAAATAAGAATATAACAAGAGAAACTAGGCAGTAGTGACCATGTTATGAAAGAGTATTTCGCTGTTATTGTTTTGAGGCATGTTAAAAAAAAAAGAATGCACTTTGTGACTTCAATAATAAATATGACAGTGCCATGTAGGCATTTTTTTCCATAACTTGAGTTGATTTATTTTGGAAAACCTTGTTACATTGTTTAATGCATCCAGCGGGGCATCACAACAAAATTAGGCATAATGTGTTAATTCCACGACTGTATATATCGGTATCGGTTGATATCGGTATCAGTAATTAAGAATTGGACAATATCGGATATCGGTAAAAAAGCCATTATCGGACATCTCTACTTAACATGATGTGTTTACTTAGTGGTGTAGAATCGCATTATATTTTCATGTGAAACTAAAAGGTAACCAAAATATCTGAAAAATCTGTCTGTGTTGCAGTTCTACACGGCTACAAACTATAAGCATAGTAATTTGTAAATGAATAACTATTTGTCAATCAAAACTGAATTCTCCTGCATGATAGGTTCATATCGCCCATGTTTCCCCTGAGTGGCACTGGCTCGGTGTAATTACCCAGCCCACCGCCCCCCTGCTGTGAGGCTTTTTTTTTTTCCCCTGTCAGGTTTGTTGTTTTGCTCACCTGTCATGAGCCGCAGGGAGAAGTGTAGCTGCCGTTCTGTTAACAGGCTGGAGGCAAACGGCTGCCAATGAGGTACCATGGCGTCACTGCTCACATAGTGCCTCCTTGGATAGTTACAGCAAAAAAGACAACTCATCCGGCCAGCGTTTGTTACACGAGGATCTGCACGATTGGACTTGGATGCGTGACAAGCTGAGAGCAGGCGGCGCCAAATAAATCAGGCCTTACCTTGGATAGTGGCATTCAATTAGCACCTCGGCGGGGTTGGTCTTAAAAATGAAGGTGCTGCCAACGGGCGCTGGAGAGTAGACGAGTGAGAAGGTGTAGATGAGGGCCTCATCTGTCATCTTAGGAAGATAGAAAAAAGCAGTTACATTTGAAATAGGGCTGTTAAAAAAAAAAAAAAAAAAGCGGATTAATCCATAATTTTTAATGATTAAATAATTTTAACGCAATTAACCCATCTGCAGTGCGGCATGACCTCATGTAAAGAATATACAACTAAGTAGCAAGCAAAACATGTTGTAGACCAAAAATCACTTCATATTCTCTACTGCTCACTAGTGTTACCATATCTGAGTTATTGTGTAGAAATATGGGGAAATAACTACAAAAGTACACCTCATTCATTAACTGTGTTACAAAAAAAAATCATTTTGAACAATACATAATGTTGGATATAGAGAACATACAAACCCCTTATTTATTGAATAAAAAATACTGACATTTCACGACAGAGAATTTACTGCTAAAATGATACACAAAAACTAATCTGCTACCCAAAAATATACAACAATTCTTCTCAACAAAAAAGGAGAAATATAACCTTAGAGAAAAATGTAATTCAAAACATTTGTATGCACGTACAATACTTAAAACCTTCAGTATATCTGTATGTGGGATTAAATTATGGAATGGATTAAGCAAAGAAATCAAACAATGTACTAATATGATCCACTTTAAGAAACTCTTCAAACTTAAAGTGTTTACAAAGTACAAAAAAGAAGAACCATGAAAAACATTCTGAATTTATGTAATCCATCCATCCATTGATAAAAGTGAAATATAATTTACTTCACTATTTATTTATTTATGTATTTTTATTACTTATGGAGTATATTGTGAATACATTGAGAACAGGAAGTGAACAAAAGTTTTAGCAACTGCTATGTAAAGGAAAAGGGATGGATAGATGATAGATTATAGATATATATATAAAAAAAAAGTGCAGTTCCCCTTTTAATTAACATATTGTTGTGTCTAAACAGTAATTCATTTTATGATGGAAGTACTTATGTGAAGAAAGTACAGGGCTTAAAACTAGATATGTATATGCATAATACTTTTTCGGCCGACTGTTCCGTCACTGTTTGTTTCGTCATTACATTTTCCATGAACAGGACCAACGCCTTTTTATATTTACTTGCGTCTGTCCTATTTTCTCATTTGCAATGTTAACACTACTTGGACAAATTGCACGAAACGCGTTGCCAGAGGAGTTTTAGTTTCAGTTTATTTGGAACATGCAAGCATACAGCATGATGCATCACAATTTCCAGTTTCTCTATTCAATATGTTCGAAAAGGAGTAGGAAGAAGCAGTACCTATTTAATATATATATATATATATATATATATATATATATATATATATATACATATATAAATAAATAGGCCTATAAATGCAATATCAGAAAATATCGTTATCGTTTTTTAAATTTTTTTATTAGATCAACATAAAAAACACAAGATACACTTACAATTAGTGCACCAACCCAAAAAACCTCCCTCCCCATTTACACTCATTCACACAAAAGTGTTGTTTCTTTCTGTTATTAATATTCTGGTTCCTACATTATATATCAATATATATCAATACAGTCTGCAAGGGATACAGTCCGTAAGCACACATGATTGTGCATGCTGCTGGTCCACTAATAGTACCTTTAACAGTTAATTTGACTCATTTTTATTAATTACTAGTTTCTATGTAACTGTTTTTATATTGTTTTACTTTCTTTTTTATTCAAGAAAATGTTTTAATTTATTTATCTTATTAATTTTTAAAAAAAGGACCTTATCTTCACCATACATGGTTGTCCAAATTAGGCATAATGTGTTAATTCCACGACTGTATATATATATATATCGGTAATTAAAGAGTTGGACAAAAAAAATAAAATAATTAAAATAAAAAATAAAAAATAATAAATAATAATTTATATATATATAGTTTTAACCCAATGCGACCCCCTAGTCAAAAGGTTTGGGGCACCCCTGACTTCGAGGTTAGCTGGCTGTAGCTTTGCACAAGTAAACACACTGCAGGACTGCTGATAGCATTTTGTGCCGATACTGGACTGATATCCAATATCAACATAGGATGGGTACACCCGTAATCCTTACAGATTAAAAATGAATGATTAAACTACATTATTTCACAGCAGTTGATGAACGCGATTGATAACATGGAACGGTTACGAGGTTTAAGATGAAGAAGGAAATGGCCAAAATAAAAAGTACACCTTCATTGTGCTGCCACATTCCTGCAGCTCTGTCCGGAAGAGCAGCGTGTGGTCCGCCACGTGCAGCAGGCCGCAGCCTCCTAAGGTCATGTCACTTGGACGGATCAGCTGACCGTTTCCTATAAGAACAAAGAGCAAAAAAAAAAAAGCTGCCATTACCTGAACCCCATTTCTGTTGCGCCAGTCAATAACACTCACAGCAAGTGCAGGTTACTTAATGCGCGTAAAGGCAGTGCCATTTCTCAGAGTGAAGAAAAAGGAGGAAACGTATTGATTGCCAAGCTTGATGTCTGCGCCGTTTGCAGTAATCAGCACAGTGTGTCCCGTCATCACACTTCCATTCGGCGTTCCAATTTCAGCCTCTTCTGATCGGACAATAATGCAGCCAGGATGCTAAACCGCCTTCCACTCGCACAAAAAAAAAAAAAAAGAATTACCCAAGAAGTTCTGCTTGACCTCAATGATGACCTCTCCCTCGCCACAGTGCACCGCCACGCTGTCAGCTGGCACAGGCACCCGCGGTTCTGAATCAACCACCAGCTGGAACAACATTCCAAATGGGTTAGCTTGTCCAGCAGCAGGCATTCAGTGATTTTAAATACCTTTGGATGGGACTCAATGGGCGGGTTGAGCTCTGGGCCTAGTATTATGGTGTTGGACATGCCATTTTGGAGCGCCGTCTGCAGAACCTCAGTGGCCTCTGGACTCTGCGCGTGCTCCTCCTCCACAACAGGCCTCCTCAGCTGGTGGACCCAGAGCCGGCGGCCTTCCGGGTCGCCCTTTGCCATCCTTTTCAACGGATGACCTGTTGTCTGCGGCAACGTGGGCGGCCCTGTGCCTGTCTGCACGCTTACGTTTGGGACTTGAGTGTCGTTGATGTCGAGGCTTTGCAAAGCCACGCAAACATTCACACCTGACAAGAGAAAACCAAACAAAACCAGACCCTGTAACCCCATCACCAGGCTGATTCGAGGAGCGCCACTGCTTTTCTCTTTCAATCAAATGAAAGATATGCCATTTTGCCTCAGACTCCGCCCACTCCTAATGACTTGATTGGATTCCAGCCTGGAGGGCTCACCCTCTGAGGCTTCTCTGTCCTGTCTTCCTCGTTATGAAATAAAATTGCAAATCAGCTGCTTGCCTGTGCGCTCAGAAGGTCACATCGAGTTGGATCTCACATGCTGCTCCAAAAAGAGAAAATACAAGAGCCATGCATCGCTTTAACTGTTTAAAGGGAACCTGCAGTATGAGGAATTTGGTTCTTTTCTGACTTATAATGTCGCATAAAGAATGGCAACGCGTCAAATCATAAAGCCCACAGTCATGAACACCTGATCGCAGGGTTTTACAGTCCGTCAGAGTGAGGTGGATGTACTTAATTAAACATTAGGTAAAGCTCCTCCCCCTCTGTGAATTGTGAATTATATTTATATAGCGCTTTTTCTCTAGTGACTCAAAGCGCTTTACATAGTGAAACCCAATATCTGAGTTACATTTAAACCAGTGTGGGTGGCACTGGGAGCAGTTGGGTGAAGTGTCTTGCCCAAGGACACAACGGCAGTGACTAGGATGGCGGAAGCGGGGATCGAACCTGGAACCCTCAAGTTGCTGGCACGACCACTCTACCAACCGAGCTATACCGCCCCGCTCTGCGTCAGGCTATGAGAAAACACAAAAAAGGTAGGATAAAGTTTTTTTGTTTTTTTTTGTTTTTTTTTAAATTGTATACAAAAATGCCGCTTGAAGTCTGAGTCTGTATCGAGTGTGGAGGTGTACCCAATGTTGTGACCAGGTGAATCTATGCAATATTCATGAAGTTTATTTTCGATCGTGTCTGTAAAAAAAAAAAAAAAAAAAAAGTGGTGACAACTTCAAGATATATATTTAAACAGTGGGCATTTTTCAAAACATAAACTGAGATTAGGGATGTCCGATAATGGCTTTTTGCCGATATTCCGATATTGTCCAACTCTTCAATTACCGATACCGATATCAACCGATATATACAGTCGTGGAATTAATACATTATTATGCCTAATTTGGACAACCAGGTATGGTGAAGATGAGGTACTTTTTAAAAAAATTAATAAAATAAGATAAATAAATTAAAAACATTTTTTTGAATAAAAAAGAAAGTAAAACAATATAAAAACAGTTACATTGAAACTAGTAATTAATGAAAATTAGTCAAATT